>NC_045781.1:19949620-20102120 GCF_008692025.1 Phocoena sinus
AGTGACAAATGCACATCGGACACCCTCGCAGGGTTCTCCAGCTCACAATTGTGGGATACCTCGAGCTGGGGCTCATACTCAGATATCTGGGAGAGAAGAGAACACTTAGGGCTGGAGACCTCAGAGGAGACCACCCTGCCTCCAGAAGCAGACAGCCTCCAAGTCCATAGCCGCCAGCCACTCACAGTGGCCTGTCTGGAGCACAGTCACCTGCCCTAATCCCTTTCGCACTCCGCCGCTCCCCAGGGCTTCGGCCGTCCCTCCTGTCACTCTACGGTGCAGAGGCCTTGCAATGCCACTTGCAATGAGGACAACCCTCTCCCCAAGGTGGCGACGTCCATCTCTATGAGTGGCCTTATGGGTCCTAACAGGAGGCCTGTCATGGGCCTGTCTCCGGAGTTCCTGGGAAGGCCAGCATATCAGAGAGCGGGTCTCTGCCCAGGGGTGAGACAAGGCCTATGCATGCTACAGCCTGAGACCACAAAGCACTGGTGTGGAGACCTTGGGAAACAGGCCTGAGTCCCCACTCTCGCCCACTCCTCCCAAAGTGTGTCCATTTCCCATCAAGTCTCACACCTGCACCGCTACACCCAACAGACAAGTTACCAAGAGAAAGACTCCTCAGTTGGGCGATCAGTGGCTCTTCCCAGCTGCACACGCTGTTCTGGGACTCCCACTGCACTTAGGGTTCAAGAGCCCAACCCAGATCCCAGACCCTGCCGCGTGGGTTCTCATGTCCCAGAGTCCGGAGCAGCAGTGACCCCGAAGACCATCCAGCCCACGGGCCCTGTGGGCTCGGAGGCAGGCTGGCACGACTCCGTGCACATTCCAAAGTTAAATCTGGGACGCTCTCTCCTCTTCTCACTGCTCCAAAACATGGGGGAGGCATCTGCCTGGAGACAGCTGTCACCCGAAGGAGGAGGGCGGCACACGCGGCTCTCCCGCGAGCACCTCCGTCAAAAGCCACACATCAGCCAGGGTTACTTAGCTACGGAGCGTCACGGCCCAGGGGAAGGAGGGCCAGCCAGGCCCGCTGGGCCCTGCGCTCTCACACACGCCGCCGGTCACGGTGTCCCTGCGTCGTTTCGGGGAAACTGAGGCCCAAGAGGTTAGCCAATGTGATCCAGATCACGTAACTACTAAGATAATGATACGGTAGTCACAATGATAAACAGTAAGAACTGATATTTACTGGCACGTGAATAAAGCTCACCATGGGCTGGGTGCCCCTTGGTGTAGTCCAAGTTCAAATCCTTACAACAACCCTGCGAAACGCTATCAGCACTGCCCTCAAACAGGTAGGAGGAAACGGAGGCAAAGGAAGGTCAGGCAGCTTGCCCAAGGCCAAGTCACCAGGAAGCGACAGAGCCAGGGTTCAATTCGGGGGGCTCTCTGCCTCTGTGCTCTAAGCCCCCAAGCCACGCTGTCCACTGGCATCGCCACGGCCATGACGGGGGAGCGAGGAGTTGGAGTTTACTGAGCTCTTGCCGGGAGCACAGCAGCACCAAGTGCTCTCAGTTCCATGCGTTAGCGTATTTAATTTCTATGATTCACTTTATCCCCCATGTAAGGATACCAGGAAACTGAGGCTCAGAGACGCCAGGCAGTTTTCCGAAGGTCAAACAGGGAGGATCAGCGGAGCGGGGAGCAAAGCCAAGCCTGCTACGAGGGGAAGAAAGCTGGAGCTGGAACCGGAGCGTTCCCGTGGAGGAGACCGCCCCCTCCCCGGGGCTGCAGCAGTGTCTCAGGCCAGTGTCAGGAATGGGATTTCAGGGGAGGAAACGGGACCAGCACTGGTACGTCACGCTCATCACAGCGCTGGAGATGCTGTTTGGGATTTGCTGTGGTTGCCAACCCATGTGTACTTCTCACTGAGGCTAATCTCGATTATAATGAGGGTTTATACTAAGTCCAGGAAAGGGAGGGGGGCCAAGCCGAAAGCTACAGTTCATGCAGATGGTGATGGGAGCTTCTACAAACACTGACCATATTTAGGAGAAGTCAGGAGATGGGGACGCCAGCCATTCGGCTCGGCAACCCAACTCGGTAGGCCAGGTGGCCTGGCTGAGAGTGTCCAGCACCAGCCCTGGCTTCCCTGGCCGCGCAGAGCCACAGGCAGGGGTTTCTGTCATGTCCCCTCGGGGTGCTCCAAGTTCAAAGAGGACTAAGTTGAAGGGCAAAGGAGAATTACAAAGGGCAACAATCTGCCCATCATCAAGAAACGCTGAGGTTCCCAGGGATGGGCCTCCATGTACGAGGTCTAGAAAAGGGCCCCCAAAGCCAGAGCCCTTCCCCAAGAATACAGACGATGTGAAAAATGCTGGCAGGTCAGGCTGCAGTTTCCTCAAACTAATCACTAATGAAGTTTGGGGTGAGCTATTTTGAAAGCAGCCCACACAGCACAACCACACGCCGTCATCAGCTGCCGTCCTCAAATGCAATTTCATTCATAATTAAATATGAAAAAGCCACCACCTTAAAATAACATCAGGGGTCACAGCTGAACTCTCCAGCCTGGGCCTGTGAATTCTGGCCTCTGCTGACCTCTCCAGGACGGTCCCCAAAGCTTCCCAGGCACACACCCTCCCTCCCTCCAGCCCCAGGGATCTACCTGCTGTCCCCTAGACACGCCTGCAGTCCAGCCTCCAGGCCTTTGCCCACCCCACCCTGCCTTCTGCACACCCTTCTCCCTCCTCTCTACCTCCAAGCGCCAACCAGGATGCAAGAATCAGCTTGAGCAGTCTCTCCTAAGAAGCCTTTGGCAGCCAAAGCCTGAAAGGGCCCCTGGCCAGCCTCTGAATTTCAATAGCAATTGTTTATACAATCCCTCTGGCAAAGCTGATCCTGTACTGCCCTGTGCTCTCTTCTCTTGCCCTTCCAAGCATCATTAGCATTCCACAAGCAGGTATCCCATTCATTCATTCAGCAAAGATTTACTGAGCAACTACTATGTGCCAGATGCCAGAGAAAAAACAGGGAAAGGTCAGACATGGTCCCTGCCCTCCTGGAGGACGTCTTCTAGGGGGACCAGATGAGGAATGCACCAACAAACATGCACTCGATCTTTCCAGCTGGACTCTCCGTCCCCCCAAGGTCAGGCCCTGCCATACACTCAGGTCGGAGCCTGCCTAAAACAGCGAAGGACGCACAGTCTGCCCAGAGTGTGCCGGCCAGCCCACGTTTCTGGGCAGGATCGCCTCTTCCCTGGTCCATCCATGCTCTGCCTCAGAACTCCTCCTGAATCTGTATTTAGGAGAAATTCATTTGGTGAGGAGAGTCAGAGCTGGGCGGGTGTCACCCCTTGAACCCAGTGGTTCTCAGTGGCTGCTGGATGGCCCAACGTTGAGCTGTGGATGGCAGCAACAGGAGGGGACCCGTGCAGGACCAGGACAGAGAGTAAGCCCATATCCTAAGCCCTGGTGGTTAGTGAACGAGCAGGAACGTTTTAAAGGCCACCATTTGGAGGCAGCTCCAGCGAGGAACATTCTGTCCACGCCCAAGTGTAGACCAGGAGCCACGCAGGAAGCGTCACTCACAGCCTCTCAACACGTGCTGGCAGAGGGAAGAACGGATGCCCTAGAAAGCAGGAGCCAAGAGGCTGGGGTGGGGGGTGCGCCAGGCTGGGAAGTGGGCCGGGAGCCGGGCAGCTCAGGTGACCAGACACCCACAGCACTAACCTAGCACGTGCTCAGGTCTGGTGCAAGGCTGCGTCATGCTGTAAAGAGCGGCTGGGTGGGACCAGGATTCCAGAAGCTCACGGATCTCGAGAAGAGAGGAGATGCTACACTTATGAGGCCAGTCAGCACACATATGGGAGGAGGTGGCCGTGTCACAGCAGCTTCCATTACTGGGATTTAAGATGTAACTGAGCCCCTGACGTGTTATTATTTTATTTGATGCCCAACACCCCTAGTACAAGGTGAGGAAACTAAGGTTCCAAGAGGACAAGTGACATGCCCCAGGTCACACAGCTAATACTGGAACCAGTAACCAGGTCCTGAGTTCATTCCCACCTGTGCTAAATCCCCCAGGTCTGGCCACACCTGTTCCCTTGTGGCTTCCTCATGTCACCCCCCCCACCCCATCTCCCACCTACCCCAGGTCCCTATGCTGTATGGAGACCTGTAAAGGCTGGTCACTGGACTGAGGCCACTGGGATTCCCATCCCTGCCATCAAGCTGCTGCAGGATGCTTCCCACAGCACTGTCACTGTTGTCATGGGCTTAGTCCACAGATGAGAAGACAGAGGCTTGCAGGCGAGACCCATGATGTCACTCCAGCACACCCTGACCCCAGTTTTAGCCAAAGTGCTGCTTTTCTAAGAGTCTTAGTCCTCATCTGAGAAGCAGGAAGTACTCACCTGTCATGAGGGCATTTGATTAGAATTCCAAAGGAAAAAGGTAGGTTTCAGGGCTTGGAAAGTCTATCCAACTTGCTGGGTATTCGGCTAATAAGCTTTTATAAACACCTTTCTCCATCCATTCCCAAGAATCACCCAGCTCTGGGTCCAATTTGGATGCCATTATTAATACTCAACCCATCAGAACTATGACTCTCCCTAACGGGACGAGAATGTCTGGAAGCCCAGGCATTCACTTTCCATTGGCTAAGCTGCTTCTTTTCCTGGTTGCTACCATGCTCAGATGCATGGAGCTCTCGTTTTACTGAAAGCTGTGGGTCTGTCACCAATCATGTCCATCAACAATCAGCAGATTAGCTTGTGCAGACACTTCTATTTTCAACCTGAAGGGTGGTTTGGGGGTTTCTTTTAAATTTAACTGTCCTCATTAAGGATTCATAGCACACCAAAAGAGTGATTTTTTAAAAAATCATCATTGCAGAAAAGGAATATCAGCAAAAATAATCACTATTCCAAGCTCAACAATGAGTCCCTAATGAGGACAGCAGTCATCAGTTAAATAAACATATCATTAGGGTGAGAATGAATGTGTCAACACAGACACAGTCCACTAATTTGTGTGTGTGGGAGGGGTTGTCTGTGGTTCATCTTGGTGGGGTCCGGCTGGGGGTGGGCATGCCCTTTCACAGGTAGGGCTCAGGGTGTGGACAAGGTCAGGGCAGGTGACGTGGAAGCTCCCCATGAAACAAGTACAGAAGGTAGACAATGGGACACTGCCGTGGGGATCAGGCAGGCCTGCAGCCATGAGAAGATTTCACCCAGGAAAGATCCAGGAAGCTCCAGACAGATATAGCATCACACAAGGAGGATAAAGAAGGACAGCCTCTTATCCAGAGGCCCCATAGACATGTTGGCCTCAGGGGCTAAACCCCACCTGGAAGCCCAGTGTGGAAACAAGCTCTTCACCCAATTCTTTTCTCTGGAGACCCACAAGAAGTAGAGAGAACACGGAACCAAGTAGGGCTCCATTGGAACTCCCAGACTTCTGTCTGTCTCGGGTCTACTGTCCTCTAGAGATGAAACTGGGGCTCTGGCCAGGAAGAGGAGCCTCATGGATCACGGAAGCATGCTCCCTTTCAACCAATACTCACTGAGTACTTCCTGTAGATCAGGCAAGAGCAACATGCACTTGGCCCTTTCCATCGTGGGACTTAAATTTATGGGAAAGAGGAAGACAGTGTTAGGCGAATCATACGTTGTGATAAAGTGTCACAAAGTAAATAAATAGTTGAGGCTCACTGTTGAGCCTGACTCAGACTATCAGAATTATGACTCTACATAAAGGGAAGAGAATGTTCTGGAACCCCAAGCACTCACTGGCTAAGTTGCTTCTTTTCCTGGTTGCTACCATGCTCAGATGCATGGAGCTCTCATTTTACTAAAAGCCGTGGGTATGTCTTCCTTTGGTGAGAGACAGCAAGCCATGGGGGAGGTGGAGCTTTTCTGACGAGGGGACATCTGAGCCACGTCCTGGAAGATGAGAAGAACTGGAAGGTAAAGACTGGGGGAGGGACAGTGCCGGCCAAGTTGCAGGCTGCTATTCTGTAGACATGGCCTCGGAGAGCATAGATGTCAGGGTAGGGGGACCCTAGAGTCTTCCTCCTGGAAATGGGAGCCTGAGGCCCAGAGCACCAATGTGACTTCTCTATATCTCTTTGGTGGAAAAGCAAGGCCTTGAACCAGGCCTCCCAATCCCCAGCCCCAAAGTCAAGGGTCCTCTGAGTCCCTCCAATTCTCCCCCAGCCCAGAAAATGCAAGGTCTGTCCTCACAGAGTGAAGGCCGATGCAAAGCTAAAGGTGCCAACCAGCCTGTACCCATAAGACCCAGGGTGCACGAAACTGACCACTCGAGAGTGGACTTCTGCCCCAGTTCTGTGACTTCGAAGCTGCTTGCACCACCAAATTTATTTTACCATGATAGAATTGGCCATAAACTTATACAGGATCAGACTTAGTACAATTACTATTTAACATGTGGGCACCCAGAGCCTACTGGCATTGTGATCTCAATATTTACCCAACTCAGAAAACTAAGTAGTGGTGCTGATGATGGTGGTGGCATAGTAACAGAGCCAAAGCAGTATTTACTGAGTGCCTACTGTATACCAGGCATGATATTAAGTACTTTCAAATACAGCATGTCATTTAAGTCATGATATGATAAAATATCAGCCAAAACTACTTTTCAAAAAAAAATAGTACTTTAATCTGTTACACTCAATCAATATTTGAAAATCAAGTAGCACCGTTCAATAATACCCAAATCAATTTTGATTCTTCTTCAGAAATTTGGTGGAGAAAGTATCTCTCCCAAGTGTAGACCCAGTAAGTTAAGTTATGCCCCACAGCAAAATATCCTGCCACAGCAATAAATCTCCATTTTTAAAAAGTGTGTGTTTTAATGGAAATATTGACATGACCCTCAGAACTTATTGCCGTACCAACGGTGCAGGTGGACACAGCAAGGGAGAAGTGGGGCCTGATAAACTTTTGTCTGTACCATCCCTAGGCCTTCCAAGGTCTGTCCAAAAGACAGCTCCAACAAGTACTTCTTAGGGCCATAAATGAGGTACTCTCTTAAATGTAATGTAATCACCACTTATATAAATGTTTTATTGTATCAGTTGGTCACACTTCACAAAATAGAACTCCATGACTATTACTCCCTTTGAGTTTCTATCTATAAGCACGTATTCTGTTGAACAGGCTTGAAAGAGATTCCTCCCCATCTCCATTCCTCAGTCCCCCACCTCCAAAATTCCAACTAAGCATATTTTTATTCAAAGGGCAAAGTTGGCCTAGGATTATGCGTGCTTTCTGCGCAAAGGATATGTTTTCAGCAAGCAAGACCACATTCCTACGAAGCAAAAATCCTCATTGTAAGCTGATTGCTCCAGTCCTTTCGGACTTTTCTCAATAAGGCTCTGTTCTGCTTACTTGCGGGTATGTGGCCCAAGCTCTCAGATGTGCCTTAGTACAGGTGTTTGTCTATTGAGAAGCCTAAATTGGACTCTGCCCCAACCCTTCCCACTGCTAAGGTGCCTCTCACAAGAAGCTGCTGGCCTTCTTGATATACCGACTTTTTAAAAGCAAGCGTGCAAAATAGATTCATTTTAACAAGATCCAAAAGAGCCTTCCTTGCATCAGTGCATCTCTCTCTGTAATCCTAATTCCCATTTCTCACTCTGACAATGCCTTCAAATTCTATTGCTGGCAGGGGAAGGGGCAAGGAGGAGGGGTGGAGGGGAGAGAGAGTGGAGTCAAGAAGAACAAGATGAAAGCAACCAGTATCTCTAAGGAGCTCTTGATGGCCCTTAATTTTTTTTTTTTTTTTTTTTTTTTTTGCGGTACGCGGGCCTCTCACTGTTGTGGCCTCTCCCGTTGCGGAGCACAGGCCCTGGATGCGCAGGCTCAGCAGCCGTGGCTCACGGGCCCAGCCACTCCGCGGCATGTGGGATCCTCCCGGACCGGGGCACGAACCCGCGTCCCCTGCATTGGCAGGCGGACTCTCAACCACTGCGCCACCAGGGAAGCCCAAATGGCCCTTAATTTTTAAAGGTCACCAAACTAGATCCAAAGTACACTGAACACCTGCTGTTATTGGCTTCAAGAGTGGCAGGGAAATCCAAAAAGAACCCCTCTGCACATGAATGTCCATGCCACGATTTTTCCAGAGAAAGGCATGCTCGTCCCCTTCAGCATATACTGGTTCCAGCAAATATCTCCTTCCTATAGGGTGAAATCACCAGATTAGACCTTTATCCGAAGCACACATGTGGTACAAACAACTATTTGCATTACAAAACAATTCTTCCGGAACCTGGGCAATTAGCTGAGGCTGCGTGGACCCCTGAATAACGCATCACCCTTTATTGAGTGAGCAGATTACTAAGAGCTGAGGAATCCACTGCAGGGAACTCTGGTGAGCTCGGAGTGTAGACCAAGGGTGGCCCGGGCCACAGAGTAGGCCTGCATAGAGGCCCCTCCTAAGATCACAGGAGTTCATCTGGTACCTCGCTGTGGGCTGTGGAGGTTTTGCTGTGACAGGAGCACAGCCCCATGCAGGACTTAAACCTGTCCTCTGACCTCCCCCAGGCCGGCTTGTTCTGGCCACTGGGACCCAACAGATGCCTCTCCACCTCCCCGGGGGTCTGCAGAGCTGGGCACACAAAGGCGGATAACTGCTCTCTGATAAGCCGATATTTGACTCTGATGGTCGTCATCATAACCACGCACAGAGGCTTTCCTTCGTGCCAGGCACTGCGCTAAGCACCTCACAGGCATTATGTCATTCCACTCACACCAACCCCACAAGGTAGGTTCCATGGCCCCATGTGCGAGAGGAGGAAGCAGGCATGGAGGAGTCTGAGATGTCCTCCATGCTGGGGAGGGTCGCAGGGTCACAGCAAGCAGTCGCCCACCCTGCAAAGTCATTATGAGCCCTAAGTCCACCCATCAGAGACCAAACACACTGCCCAAAGGATAAAAATTTCACAGCTCGGGCCGCAGAGGTGGGAGGGATGGAGGCCAGGGTTTCAGAGATACGAGAGTGGGGTCTGAAACCAAGCCTGCTTCACTTAGACGTGAACACAAAGAAACCCAAATCCAAATTCATGAAAGCCCCCCCCAAAGAAGGGCATGCGCTGCATGCAGGTTTGACTTCCAAACAAAGCCTGCTGAGGAGGTTGGGGGAATAATTACGGCATGCAAATGTCATGTGATTTTTGTCACTGATCTTTTAACATGCATAGCCGGGTTCATGTGTCTCCAATTCAAAATCCAAAATTGAAGACTTATGTGGAGATAATTATAAGTGAAAATCAAACACAGGCCTGGAAAACACCCCACTTTCCTCATAAAATAACTGTATGCCAAGAAGAGCCTGGATTCCCAGAGGAAGTTGACGGGCCAGGCCGCACTAGCTGGGGTGGGTTCAGACCCAGCCAGGGGCTCTGTCGGTCCAGGTTTGCTGTGTGTCCCACGGACCTGGGCTGGAGCTCCGTGCCCACAGCCAGGGATGACACACGTTCCTCTTGCATCAATTTCAACAATAATACATCCTTTAACAAAAGGCTGTCAGTGAACAGGAGGCTAAAATTGCATAGGGGAGAAAAAGGTTCTTAAAGAAAAAGTCTCCCAGTTAAAAAAAAAAATGCTGTGTCTCCCCAGTGCTGCTTGCGCAGCTGAGCTCCGTCAGGTGTGCCGGAGGGGGTGATGCCCATCCACACCCCCCAGCCACCTTCTCGCATGCTGGTAGCACCCCATCCCTGACCCCTTCTCACAAAGTTGTCAGCTACCAGATTTGAGAGGATTCCCTAGAAGAAGCCAAAGGGACATGGCAGACCCTCTTGAGGGGACTTGTTTTCCCAGAGCAAAATGACACCACTAGTCAAAGAGCTCTGGCCCCAATCAGCATCCTCTTTCTTTCCACCCTGTTCTCCCTGCACGGCCCCGGCCCAGGCTTCCTGGCCCCCACTCCCCGCAAGGCCCCAGCCCCTCCCACGGGCTTGGTTGGGCAGCGCCAGCCCGCTGGTCTCACACCGGGCGCCCTCCTGGCCGAGCCTCTTCAAAGAGGCTGCGAGCGTTCAGCTTTGCCTCCTTGCCTAGAGCATGGCAAGAGGTCACCATCTGACCCCAGCACTATTAAATCTTTTTAAAGTTTAATCTTCAGGGGATTTCAGCTGTAAATAAAGAACACTCCACATGTAAAAAATAAACTTACACTCATGACTTCATGCGTGACCCTGAGTTCAATTTCTGTTTGTGATTTAGCAGAGGGGAGACGAGGTATGCGGAGTGCAGTCTGCAGGAGACGGATGGGGTCCACAGAGCGAACTGCGGCATCACAGCCCGGAGAGGCCACCCCTTCCTCCACAGTCAGGGACGTGCCACCCAGAGGAGAGGGTGACACCAACAGCCACACGGCCCACAGGTGGCACAGCTGGGAAGCCCAGCACCACGACCACGGCTCAGCGAGCCCCACCTGGGCACGCCTGGTGCTGCGCACAGGTGACACCTGGGCTGGGCCTTTTTCCAGGGCTTGGCTCCGGGCCACAGTCCACAGAACTGGACTCCACGGGCAACGTCAGACCTGGCGCTTCTAAGATCCTGGGCCCGCTCACCACCCAGATCCCTGGGGTGCTCTGTGGCAGAAGGAGAGAGGGATACGTGGGATCCCAGCCTGAAGGGAGAGGGGACCCCCGCTGCCCCTCAGAATGCCCTCTCCTTGGCCCCCACCCTTCCAGAATGTGCCCACACGCAGTCTTCCTGGAGCCCCAGCACAGCTCCCAGACACTGACAAAACAGATGTTGGCAGGCCCGTTTTCCCCTGTATAGATGAAGAAACAGCTCAAAGGAGCTCCACAGCCACTACAGGCAGCTCAGCGTCGTGGCCACAAACCGGCTGCCCCCAGACCCCAGATCCCAATGCCCACCCAGCTGAGGTGCCCAGGCTGAAGGTGGGAGCTGGCCTCCAGGGTGGGGCTGAGAGCCCACCTTTAACTAGAGCTATCTCTGTCCTTCAGTGAAGGCAGAGTGTGAGGAGTGAGACAGGCGTCTGTGCACTCTGACACCAGCCCCACCGAACAAACCTCGCCGCCACGGCCACTGTCATTCCCCATGGGTTAGGAAGACGTGAACTTTGACACCAGAAAGCATGTCTCTGGGGGTTTTCCCCAGGCCGAGGAGCGACGTGGATGAATCTAGACCAAGAGCACTCATGCAGTGAGTCCCGCTCACTGTGTGACTTTGGGCAGATGTGGTTCTCTCTCTCCCTGGCCCCCTTTCCACAAAAGGTCTAGAAGGTATTGTATAAAATTGTTATTCACCATTAACACCTTAGGGGCAATCAGCTCATCAGTCTTCGGGAAGGAATGGAAGAAGAGAAGGAATTTTACGGGAAAAGACATGGCAAATAAATATCGGCAGTAAGAGACTCTGACTTGGTTTGGGGAGGTGCCATCGACAGGATAGGACCACTGTGCATTATTGTCAGTGATTCCTTTGCCTGAATCTCTGGCTAGAATACAAGCACTGTGGAGTTCAGGGATATGTACTGTGCAGGTGCTCATGACACATTGGATCGATGTATGTATGTATGGACGGATGGATGGATGGATGGACGGACGGATGGACGGACGGATGGAAAGATGGGTGAGGGAGGGGGTAAATGAGTGGATGAGTGAGTAGATGAGTAGATAAAGGGAAAGAGGAATGAGCAGATGGATGGGGACAGAGACAGTGGGGAGGAGAGATGGTTAGGTAGACAGAGGGACACAAGTGTGTGGCAGTGGGTGGAACAATGGAGGCATGGATGGTTTGGAGGATTGAACACCAGCCAGGGGAGAGAACCTCTCAGAGGAAGTGAAATTTCTAAGGTCCAGCAACGCCCCCTCCAAGCATGGCCAAGACCATCTTGCCACCCCACCCATGGAAAGGAGGACAGCCTCTCCCCAGACAGTGCCTGACTTCTTTCTCACGCTGCCCAACCTAAGAACCCTGCAGCCCTGGAATCGATTCATTACGAAGTCCCCCAGTCAAGTCCTGATAGAGATAGTATGTTTATTTTTTAAACAGGAATGAATTATTCAGCACTTCTAAATCCAGAACACATCAAATCTAAAACGACACACACTGTGCTTTTCCCCTCTCCCTGCATACACTTAGAAATATTCTGTGATTTCTTTAAAAGAATAAAAATTATTGATCGAGGGTGAATTAGCAACTCGAGAAAGATCCAGATGCAAACGGGAGGTGGGAGGTGGTGCTGGACTAGAGTTAAGTGCCTGGGGGCAGGGGTGGGCATGTGTGCAGAAGACAGAGGAGAAGGGGAAGGGACGGGGTGAGGGGCTGGTGGGCTGTGAGGAAGAGGAGGCATTCGTGCCTTGTCAGAGCTGAGCAGAGAGCAGAATCTCCCCCACATCTGTCCCCACCTTCCACAAGCGTTAGAGCCATGGAGTCTACTAGCAAATCTCATCCCAGTGAGGAGGTCACGAGATCCCCTTGGAACCTCCCTAGTTTTGGTGGGGTGGGTGGTGGGCTCTGTGAGTGGTCTGGCTTATCAGGAATAGCACAGAATGCTGGGGGACCAGAGCCACCCAGGGGGACCCCAGGCTCCTGGCTTTGCTTCTCATGACTGGTCCTTCAGTCAGTGAGTGAGAGGAAGAGGACATCTCAGACCCTGTACGTGACCTGACACTGTATACTTCCCTCGAGGAACCAGGGAGTTCTGAAGGCTTCAAACCTCAGCAAATCTCTCCCATCAGGCGGCCAGCCCTTCAAGCAGGACCCCCATGAAGCCATGTGATGTTGGAGAAGCCAAAGCAGAGTGGTCTCGGCAAGGCTGGACTCCATCCTCTAGCACTTTCGCCCTCTGCCTTCACTTGTGGCTCTGCTGCACTTGAAAGCCCCCATCTGGGAAGGAGAGCAAGGGGCTCAGATGTGGGCAGGGGTGTGTATGGTGGGCCAGTGGGAGGTTCATGGCTTTCCCAGATGTCGGGCAACAGAATGTTCCAAAAACTTAGTGTGTACTCCCAACACGAATTGTTTCACCCACAAAGCATTGATTAGACGGAATAAGAAGGGAATTTCAGGAAAAAGGCAGCTGCTTATGAAGACTGGCTGTACCCCCGGTAGGTCTGGCCAAGGACCAGCCCTTGACGCCCCAGCACTGAGAGTGTGATAAACACAGCCCCTGCCCGAGGAAGCCCAAAACGTCCCTGAGGCAGCAAGAAGACTAAAAGTCCCAGAAAACAGAGAAACTTGGGCGAAAGGGCAGAGAAGTGGAGTGGTGTCCCGCAGCCCAGGACTTGCCCCTCTGGGAGCCTGGCCTAAGGAAACAACCTGAAAAATGGAAAAAAGATCTTTTTTGTACAAAGATGCTCATCACAGTAGTTTTTACATTAGAGAACTATCAGAAATAACTTGAAATGTCAGTTAAAGAAACTGAGAAGTAAATTATGGCATATCCATTCAACAGAAAACAGCAGCCATTAGGAACGAAGGTTATAAATGATATGGGATCTTAGCAAACTACAAATCACATGATGCCAGGGAAAAGATTTTAAAACTATGGGTACAATTTATATAGAGTGAAAAAGGGAAATGCAAAGGGAAGATAAAAAGGAAGGTTACCAAAAGTACACGATTTACGATGAACACGGTGCGGGGGAGGGGGACGGGATTCCAGGTGCTGCGGTGGCTTTGTTTCTCACTCCCTCTGTTTTCTGAATTTGTGGTACTGGATTAAGATTTCCTTTGTAATTGTGAACTACAAATGTGGGGAGGGGAGTCGTAGTGCAAACCCCAAGTCTTCTCAGCACTCAGAGAAGAATGAGCTCGGAGAAGGTGGTGAGCCTGGAGGAGGGCAGATGTGCAGAAGAGAGGTTGCAGAGAAGTGAGACGTGGTGGGTGAGGCTCCAGACGGCATCTGGGGGCGGGTTTCCTTTTACCACATCTGACCAGGAAGACAAGGTGCAGCTGGGAGGGGAGCCTCCCAAGGTGACCCACGCTCAAGGGCCGGTAATGATGAGATGCCCTTGTCTGTGTCACTGGAATGAAGGCCCAGGAGGACAGGATTATTTCTGTTTGCTCATTGCTACACTCCCAGTGTATGACACATACCAGGCACTCAATACATATTATATGGATTAATTGATTGAAATATACCTCTGTCTTCAGTGACAGGTCCAGCGCACAGTGGGACTTCCTCACTGTTTACACAATGAGTTACAGGCCCTGATTCTGCTGGGGGCCAAGCCTAGGACAGATCTGAATGCCATTTAAAAGAGGAAATTAATCTGGAAATCATTTGGGTAACCCAAGTGGGGGAGGGGAGCCTTTTCTTTTTCCCTGGGCCACAATTTCCCCAACACTGGGCATGCTCCCACCGTTCCATCTGAAAGGCCTCCCCAAGAGGCTCCGCAGAAACCGGGCCCAGACCCTGCCTCTGCTTCTCCTACCCCCAACCCCTCCTTCTGGCGGGTCCTGACCCCCAAGATGCTGTGTGCTTTTGCCTGGGAACCAGGGGATAAAGAAGACTTAATGAATTGAGAAAGTGTAATTTGCTCAGGAGAAGTGCATTACATGATTTCTCTGAGAAAGACCAAAAACATTCCTTATGAATAGAGCCCAAAGACTTTGATTAAAATTGACTAGAATGAGTCCACTATACTTCTATTTAAAAATGAGAAGCCACTAATTCAGTTTAATTCAAAGATTAAACATGATTAAAATTTCTATAAGTTATCTAGATTTAAGAAAAATAAACTGCAGTGGCCATCAAAACATTGATAGTTATTGGGAGATGACTTCTTGTGTTTAATCAATGTTATTTTTAATCATCCTTTTTATTTCCTTCAAGTCAGCTTCTAACACTGAACTCCATTTCATCAAGGTTGGTAAAATGTTTGGAAAGGAACAGATGTCAGAACATGGGGATTGCCAGTAACACTGATGGGAGCCAGTAATTTCTTTCCAGTCCAATGGCAGAAGGGTGAAAAATAATCCAGACTGTATACAGTCACGTAAGATTTAGTGAAACTTTAATGGCTATAAAAAGTAAGAAAATACAAAGCTATCACCATTTTCCCCCCAAAACATCACTAAGGGCAGCGCCTTTTCTATTTTATTTTAATTTGTGAGAAATTCAACTGCAAACTGAAAGGTCTCTGTACTTTTAAACCCTCAAATACCCACACAAATACAGCTGATGATATTGATTAATGTTTATTAGCTTGTTCCAAATATACTTGCATCTTAGTCAATTCTGCCATTTAATAATTTTGCTAAATCTCAAAAATGGAGATGCAATCTTGCCTTTAAGAAGGCAGCCCTGCTAGTTATTTACAGATTGTAACATTTACATAAGAGTTTGGTTTAACAAGAGATATAAATATAGATAAAACCCTTAGGACTTCATTCTTTAAACTGCCCTCTAAAAATCTGCCCTGCAATTTGCAAACTGAATTTTGTGCAGACTATTCTTGGAAGCCTTTGTGAATTAGGGAGAACTAACTCAAAGCAAGGGCTGGCTAATCACAATTTTGCAAATTGTACGTAGCAATCATCCTCACATTGTGAAATTCAGATCTATAAAATGCTGATGTTTTAAAGTTGAAAAATAAATTAGCTCACTAGAACTATTTCGCAAAAAAAAAAAAATCAGTCTGATGCTTTACAACTAAATTATTTGTTTAAAAAAATTAAAAGATAGTCGCATTGGTAGCAAATAATAAATAAAGGCAGAATATCATTCCAGCATGTTCCTGCCACAATCATCCCTGCAATGGAGAGGGCTCCCCTCTGCGTCCCCAACTTCAAGGCACCTCCTATAAATACTCACCTGCCTATAGCACGTAGATGCCGAAACTCCCCAGAATACACTTGTGGCCATGCCGGGACTTCTATTTTAAACGCCCCAGTGTATTTGCCTACAATCTGGAAAATGTTCTCAGACAGGGAAGGGATTAGTCAACATGTTCTTTGATATGTCACCTATTCACTTGCTGAAGCTGATTCGCGTCTGTCCAGCCAAAGAAGCTGGCGTTAGCGTTGGTTTATTTGTTAAAACCAATGCCATTTGGGTTACAAAAACTTTAATAATACTGAGTATAAAGGAAGACAGGGAGCTGCCTCAAAGGCGGTCCTCAAATCCAGTGGGTCTGAAAACGGAGTCACCCTGGGTGAAGAAAGCTGACCTCAGAAGGGGAGCTTGCTTGATCACGGAAACCGGGACGCGGAGACCAGGGCTGCCGGTTCATTCGCAAGGAATGTTCATCATCCTAAGAGGCGAGGTGTGTACACACGCACGTGCACATATGTGTACCCTTGCACACGCATGCAAACACACACGTGCACACGGTATTCCTCTGTCAGCCCCAGTGCTCCGTGCTGCAGCCTACACACACCATCGGAGGTCAACACAAACGCTCAAGCTCATCAAATCCTGTTTCCTCAAACTCCAAGCCCTCTCCGTGGTCCCTGTCTCTAGTGGAATTTCGTGATATTTAGAATTACTTGAAATAAGCCCATCTTTAAAACAACACTCCAGTTCTGTTGCAAAGGCATCCACTTGCCTAGTTATGGTCTGCATCATTTCACTGGCTCTCTTCAGACCTACGTCTGGCTCGCTCAGTTCCTTCCTCCTTCTTAGATATTACACCAGGTAAAATAAATGCAGCTGCTGTCTGATTTGATTATTACCCCGTCCATGCATTGTGAGCTCCTTGAGGGCTGCCGCAGCACAGCTCCAGGCGCCCTGGAAGCAAGCAGCTGAACCACACACCGTGTTCAGATACGCCTCCATTAAGCTCAAGGGGCCCTGGGGGAGGCTGGCAAAGATGGTTTTATCATTTAAAAAAGGACCACAAGGTCCTCAGAAGAAGCAGGTGGGATGACCCAACATGTGGCCATCTCCCCGTGTCTCACGGTGGCAATGGTGGACACCAACCCCGCCCCACTGAGGTGGCGCTGCTTCCCTCCAGCCCTCAGATGCTCAGCCCACAGTTTAGGCATTTTGTGTAACATTGCTTCTAGAAAGCAAATATTTATATTAGTAAATACCATCAAGATATGCTCTGCATTCACGTGTTTTCTATAGGTAGCTATTAGAAACTAGAAAAGAAATGGCTGCCTAAGTGGTGAAGAGGGAAAACACGATGTGTGGGCATCTAAGAAGAATTGAGGAAATGCCTTAAAATGCTACCTCTCTGCTCTTAATTCTGAAAGCTGACTCAACACTCAAGTTACAAGGCAAACCTCCAACAGCAACGGTCAGAGGGCATGGAAACTCACCCACCGTCCGGGGAGAATGCCCAGCACCCTTCCCGCAGGCAGGAGCAGAAGGGTTTGCCCAAGTCCCACTGCCCACAGGCTGGGTTCAGAAACACATTCCCCAAGCCTCCCGGAGCACAGATGCCTGGTGGGGATGAGGTGGGGGAGAGGCACCTAATCCCCGGGTGCTGGGCTCTCAGCCAGGCCATCTCCACATACGGACATACGGGCACAGGTGCAGGACCCAGGGTCCTGGGCCTGAAGAGAAATGTCACCTGCTGTATCTGGTCTGGCCTCAGAGGCACCTGCGAGAGGCTTTCCTAACACCTGCTGGGGGACGAGATTAAGACCACACAACAGGGATCAAGTCCCAGCTCAGACAGGAGCTGCCTGGGAAACCCCAGGCAAGACCATAGTCCCCACTCCTCAGTTTCCTGGTGTGTAAAACCAGAATAATGAAGCCGTCTTCTGGGACAGGAGGGAGCTAGGCCCCTGCAGAAGACCAGTGATCCATGCGTGGTGGCTGCCTTCACTGTGGGGTGGCTGGGGTTATTTTTAACAACAGTATTTTTATCTACTTTGCAACAATAAGTTATCAAGCTACAGACTATGAGAGCTTTGGGCACCTTAAAGACAATGGGGACTAGCCCTCACAATTGAGGGGTCTTTGCCCAATGCCATGCTCTGCTTCCCCTGAGCTACATCCCTGTCCCTGAGCAGCCTCCCCAGGGTCCACAGCCAGCCTCAGCAGGGCCGTCTCCTAGATGCCAGGCAGGGTGAGGAAGTTGACATCTCTTCTGGACCAAGAGGAGCCACAGTCAGTCATCACAGGAGTCAGAGGCCCAGAAAGACAAAGGATTCAGTCTCTATGCATGAGAATTAGGCCCCAGCAACCACCTCTGGACCCTTCCAAACTTCTTCAGCACATACCCAGATGCCTCCCTGGAATGAGGAGTAAGGCACATCCTCTGCAACATAAGAGGATGACCGTACCTCCCGCACTCATGCCCAGACTACTGCATGATACGTGGTCTCTGTGGCCCTGGCCTCCCCTACCCCGTTCATCTTCCTGCGGCCACAGTCATCTTCCTAAGCCTTGGCTCTGATTATGCCCCTTCCCTTATTCTAAAGCAGTCTCAGAAAAATATTTAAGATATGTGCAACAAAGGATTACTGCCCAACATAGTAAAGAGCTCTTAAAACCAGTGACAAAAAATAAAAATAGAAAAATGGAAAAAATATTAACACGCAATTTACAAAAGACACTGGAGTGGCCAATACACGTATGCAAAGACAGTCAATTGCAGTATTCATGAGGGAAACACAGACAAGCGATGCCAGTTTTCATCTTTCATCTTG
Organism: Phocoena sinus; assembly: GCF_008692025.1. Taxonomy (NCBI): domain Eukaryota; kingdom Metazoa; phylum Chordata; class Mammalia; order Artiodactyla; family Phocoenidae; genus Phocoena; species Phocoena sinus. Next base: position 19,968,171 of record NC_045781.1, read on the forward strand.
GTAATCATTTAAAAGAGCAATAATATTCAGTACTGATGAGGTCTGGGGAAATGAGCGCTATACATACAATATTGGTGTATGTGTATATAATGTACACATTCAGTATCACTTTGAAGGGCAACTTGGTGATATCTATCTAAGAATTAAATACACATACCTAGTGACCCAGAAATGCTACTTCTAGAAATCCACCCAACAGAAACAGTCAAACTTGTTCACAAAGATATACATGCACCAATGTTCACTGCAGTATTTTAAGTATAATGTAGAAAGGAAACATAAAAATTGCCTTAATACCCATCAATAGGTACACTGTTACATAAACGCAGATATGCTATATTGTAGAGAATTATACAAAAGTTAAGAATTATATGCTCTTTCTATCTACCTGATGTTTTGGACTACAAACAATACTGTTTAAAAAAAAAAGAAGAAAAGAGAAAAAAGCAAGTCTCAGAGCAATTGTATAGTATGGTCTAATTATGTAGAAGGAAGTACGTATGTGTGGTATTATTTACTTATGTGGGTATTCACCATACATATGATGTAAACACACAATAAACAGTCTGGCAGAGTGTACAGCTAAACTCATAACAGGGCTTTTTCTCCAGAGACGGGAGAAGGATTTGGGAGTGGGGTTGAAAGGGAGCACCTGGGTTTACATCACTGCTTGAACTTTAATGGTGAACACATAGAATTTTTGTAATTATTCAAGATCAACTACATTAAAACACAAGACCCTCCAGGCTACCCCACTGCTTGTATGACAAAGACCAGAATCCTTCACTGGCACTCAAGACCCTTCCCACCAAACCAGACGCAGCTCCAAAGGGCCCACTTTCACTTTTCCTCCCTTTTCTTCCCTCTGCTTATAAAAATTCAGACTTACCCTTTAAGCCCACCTACTTCAAGAAGCCGTCCCTGACCACTTCAGCCAACACTGACCCCACCCCTGTTACCAATTCCACTCACCATGTTCTACAGCCTCTTACAACCCATCACTTCCTGTCTGAGGATGACTCACAACAGACCATTCACTCCTCCAGAGAAAGGCTATGCCTCATCATTCTCCCCTCAACACGTGTTTGTTAAGCACTTACTATGTGCTGAGTAAGGTTCTAGGTGCTGAAAATAGAGCAGAGGACAAAAGGCACAAGGTTCCTGCCATCAAGGAGCTATAGTCTCATAGAAGAGCAAGCAGTTAAATGAGAAGAACTACATAAAAGTACCTAGGGGAAATGAGCACAGAATAGAAAACAGAAAACAGCAGGAGAAGGACTGGGTGGGCAGAAAGGCCTCCTTGAAAGGCACCAGCTAGGCCAAGGCCAGCGGGTAAAGAGCCAGGTGAGAAGCAGCAGGACCAGTGGGCAGGTGGATGGGCCTTGCCTCCTCCGTGGTGCTGTGGCCAGAGAACGTGCTCCTCTGTCTCAGGGCACACTGCTGGCAGTTGAGAACCATCTCTCTGGAGGAACAAACAAGCAAACAGTCCACCCCAGGCAGCAGTGGCTCCACCCAGAGAAAGCCTAGGGCTTGGGCATGGTCAGGACACACCTGCACGCCCACCTTGTGCCTGCCCCTTGCTGGCTCCCCCAGACACATCCCTCCTTTCAGAACGAGCGGAGGCCATGTCAACCACTTACCCAGTCCCTGGGCATGAGAGAGGGGAACTCCTAGGCCCCAGGGAGCCTGCAACAGAGCCCTCTGCACAGGCCCAAAGTGCAATCTACTTAGGTCAAAGTGAAAAGGTAAACCCAACAACGTGAGTCCAGCCTCGGAGCTCTGCCCCCAGAGTCCCCACGCTAGCCTGGGCCTGCAGGCCTCTCTGGGCACGAGGTACAGCTTTTCCCCGAAGGGCGGCAGACAGGGTGGAAGGCGGCAGCGCGGGTGACCTTCTAAAAACAGCCCCTCAGGATGCGGGGTGTCTGGCAGGTGGCACCTGAGAGCACAGCTACAGCTGACCCACACAGAACCATCCAGCAGGGCCAAAGTCCTGGAAGCAGGGCCTTGGGAGGCACAACTCAGGCGAGCCTTGTGAATACCATGGCCTTCACCCTCAGCACCCCAGGTCACGTGGTGTACGACCTGCATGGGCCTGCCCAAGTCTCCATCCCACAGGGACACCACACAGGGACACAAGGGCTTTCAGCTCAGTCTGCTACCCTCCCACCGAGGGCCAGGGTCCCCACCCCGTCACTCTGATGTCCTCTGCATGGTAAAAGGGCAAGATCCTCTGCCAACCTGCAGCCTGAGAAGGTCACGTGGACCCCCAAGAGCAGCGGATGGATATGCTCCTAAGCTCATGCTAAGCAAGACGAGATGCCCCAAGATGAGAGCATTTGAGACAAATAATTGGGGTTGATATTTCCAAAAGAGCATCAGAGTGTCACCATGGGCCACACCAGACCTTTGCTGGCCTTCCTTACCCCTTATGGCCTAGGACTATCTTTCAGTCTAAAGTACAGGGACCAGAGAATGAAGAAAAGGGCCATCTCTTCTCAGTACTCCGGCCTCCAGCATCTTTATTTGGCCCCGTGAGAACGCCTTTAGGTTGGAAGACTCAGATTTCACATACTGGTTCCCTTAAAGCGGTGCCTACCTGTATTTAGGATGGTGAAACCTGGTCCCAGGAGTCAGGAACTCCATGGCCAGCAACCACATCCAGACAAGATCTTTGCGAGGGCATTCTTGGTTGAGGCTCCCCAGGAATTCTAGAATCCACTGCCTAGGTGGACAGCCCATGAGACCCTCACTCCTGTCACATGCTCGGTGCTCATAGGCCCTGGACTGAACAGGGACCCCCTGCCCCAGACGACCTGGGGAGACTGCAGGGTGAGTGTGACGGGGAGGGGCCTTGGGGAGCAGAGCCCAGAGCTTCAGGTAGGGAAGGGGCTTCCCATGGCGCATAGGGAGTAGGTGGGCTTCTCCCTGGCCCCTGGGAGACAAGGCTGTGTGTGGCCAGGCTGGGATTCCGGGGGAGTCAGGGATGTGTGTGGCCAGGCTAGCCAGGGGGAGAAAACAGAGGGAGGGAGATGGGGCAGGAACCCTGAGCAGAAGCCAGTCACCCTATTGGATTTCCTTGGGGGTCCTTCTTTCCCACTCAAAGGAGGCCCAGGAGGGGCCAGCTCTGCCAAGAGAGAGGTGACCAGAAAGCTCACTGTACAAGGCACCTGGATAGTAAACCACCCGGGGGGGTGCCCACTGCTACCCAGCCTAGCCCAGCCCCCAGCTAGGCCTCGGGGCCTGCAGAGACTGTCACCACTCCAGGGCAGGGTCCCCGTGAGTCCCGGGACCCCGTGCCTACTGCAGCCCTGTCCCCTCGCTAAGTCACCTCTGAGACCCACGGATGACGCAGGACACTTCAAGCAGGACCTGGAAGGCTCTGGCCTTTTCCTTTGACAGGAAGGAGGAAGGTCTGGAAGGTGTGGCCGCTGTTATCCCTGGGAATGGGAGAAGCCTCGGCCCTGCGAGGGGCAGGGCAAGTGCTACTGTCCCCATTTCACAAAGCAGGAAACAGGCCCAGTGAGGGAGGTGACTTCCCCCATTCCAGGGGCGTCAGGGGTGGACCCCAGGCTCCAGGCTCTCAGGATGTGTCTACCGGGAGCCCAAGGCCCCGTCAAACACCCGCTATCACGTAGCTGCTCCAGCTCACACCCTCCCTGCAGCTTCTTTACGCCAAGTGCCCCTCTCAAGTGGAAAAGGGGGAATCATTCAAAGACAGAACCTCTTTTTACATTTTATTTTTTAATTTTTATTTTAAACTGGTTTCATACAAAAAGCGCTCTTTACGGTTCAGCACTCTTATAGAAACACCACAGGTCTGGCTTAAGCAGAAAAAATAATCTCAAGGAACCCTAGAAGCTGATTTCGGTAGGGAATTTGGCCATCTAACTGTAGGATCTAAAATGTTCAGTGTGTCTAGGGCAGGGAGGGGTGAAGGGAAGGGGGCAGAGGAATCAGAACCAGCATGTCATCCACCAAGACAAGCTTTTCCTCGAAAAGCCGGGACGCCTCTCTCTCCCCGCCCACCCTCTGCCAGTGCCACCGTCAGACTCTCCTCCCCCCAGTCAGGGTCACACGCATGTCCTGGTCCCCCAAGGGCCCATCCTCTCTCAGGCATCTCCTTTCTCCACCTGCATGAGAGCAAAAACAAACGGTACCCAGGTGTTCAGAAGTGTGGAGCACGTACCGGTGGTGAGACATGAGACTCACTTTTTAAAATTTTATTTTAATAGTTATGCATTTACCTTCTTATGTCTCAGGAAAAACATAACTAGCGCCTCACACCCATGATCTCACAGATATTATTAGGACAAGGCTAACTAAGGTAGGAGAAGAGAAGAGCAGAGAGAGAGAGTGGGAGAGAGATAAATTAATATAAAGGTGCTTCAAAGAAAATGTTAAACAAATAATAGAAGGACATGGATATGGCAGAAAACCAAATCTGTAAAGGGAGTAAATTAAGTGAGGATCTTTCTGCTTAGGGGACCTGAATAGTGTGTGGACACTGAAGAGCTGAGAGAAAAATAAAACAAAACAAAACAAAAAACCCACTTGAAGAAACAACATGCTTTAGGGAAAAATATAAGATGTTATGGAAAAACCCAAACAAACTTTATGGCCAACCGAATATTAACTACCACCTGGGGGAGAAAAACAGGACTTTATTAACTCACCACACTGCATGCTTCAGTTGTGTTGTTTTTTCACTTGAACTGCAAACAGGGTGGAAAAAGAGAGCCCTCAACTTTTCGGGGTACAGGGCCCCTCTAATCCAGCCCTCAGTATGAAGGGCTGCCGTCTGCGTCTCTGGGACAGATAGGCTCCTGGTCTCCCCCCAGGCCCTGCCGAGGGCATCAGAAAGACGAGCACGGCCTCAGGAAGCTCAGAAAGGCCCCTCGTGATGTGATGCAGGTGACTAGTCGGGAGACCACTGCCCTTCACAGACTGGGTCCCCAGGCCTGTCACCTCCAGGCCCCAGGAAGTAAGGGCTTCTCTAGGGATCTGATGGCTAGGCCAGGGCTCAGAACATCGAGTCTCCTTGACAGATCTTTCCAAAAACCCGTGGGCAAGGAAGCAACCCGGGGCCATTGGTGGCTCAGGAGGGCGCATCAGACAATCAGGGATGGGCTTTACCACGTAGCCCTCTGCCAGGGCCCGTCACGATCCGAGCCTCCCTGTGGCCCATTATCTGAGTGCTTGAACCCTGGATAACAACGAGTTCATAGAGAATGAAAGTGCTCGGCTTTAATTGTCTGTATTTAGTCACGCAAACAGAAGCGATGGCCTGAGAATGGCTAGTTAGCCGCTGACAGCCGCAGCTCCAGAGCTGGCTCCGAGGAGCGGCTACAAATTGTTTTGCTGGAGATTCTACCAGAACGGTGAATTTCCTCTTCAACCTGCTTGCCTGGAACAAGTTTTCTCTCCTTACTCCGTTTTTGTTCTCCCCCTTTTTCACCTTAAATGAAATTCCTGCCACTGCTAATATCCAACAAATAAACATCATTAAGAAATTGAAGGCACTGAAAGAATGTGTGGTTTCTGTTAAATTTTCCCCTGTCAATCAATTCTGCATGTCTGCATGAGACCGATGATCGTATCATCATGTTAGTTTGCCTGACTTGTTCGGCACAAAGAAGGTGGGAACATTTTCTCAAGCAGGGATGTCAGCACTTGAAAAATCCATCACCATCTGTGCTCATTTTCTGAAAGGGAGAAAAACAACCCCTGTTTAAGAATACACCAGAACAAATAACTTGAATGTTTGAAAATAAACCACAGGGTCAAAGAAACTTTATAATGAAACGGGAAAGCAACAGTATTGTTCTCTCTTTATAACGCAGGGCCGGCGTACCTTCATCCACCGCATTCTTTGCTCTAAAAATAGATATTAATAATGCCCACGGAAAGGCCCGCGCCATGTGAAATGCATACAAACATGTTATTTTAAAAGCATCAGGCCTCTCTGGCAGGGCAAGGCCCTGGGGGAGCTTGTGAGATGGAGGTCTGTCCTGCTGCCCTGTCTCCCAAGCTTTGCCTGCCTGACCCTCCCCACTCCATGCTCCGTGTTGCATTCCCCCCCCTTAATTTTCCCATCTGAAGGGGAGCTGGAAGCCCCTCGACCCCCACAAGATGATCACCCGTAAAAGGGCAAAAAAGGAAAAACTTTCCCGACCAAACTTTTTGAGCAAAGCCCGTCGAAGCTGTCCTGCTATGCGAAGGCTGAAACAGGCAGAGATGTGAAGGAAAACATTGTCCCCCTTTAATAAACTTATAAGCCAAAAGCATTTTAATCTAATTCTTCTTTCTGTGTCTTGCTATTGTACTTTGTCATGAGGAGGTCTCACATAAATAATGTAGTGTTCTTATGAAAGTTTTTAAGGCACCAGAGTTGGACAGCAGTGTTACAAATGATATCCAACACAAAGAATATCAATTAATCAAATGGTAAAACACTACGAGAACTCACAATACACAAGTAGCACAGGGAAAGATAAATTGATTTTTGCCGCAGCACTGCGCCTTTTCAGCAGCACAACTGTGAAAAATACCAGTTAAAAAGTGTGCTGAGACAGCAAAACCATTTAATACTCCACAAACAGTTATCTAAGGCAACGTCCAATAACCAGACAGTACAGTAATGTGACCTACATACTAACGAAATCATTTTTACACACGGAAGCGACTCCACACTCGCCCACTTGATCAGTTAGATAACCAGGATCTTTTCCAACCTGCCCAGAAGTTTGTGTTTTCCCCTTTCTGTCGCTTTCCACTGCTAAAATGTGGCGACAACGCAGAAAGCGATTAGAAAGACTAAGCAAACACTTTTCTCCTTAAGTTACTTTATTATAACTGGTCACTTCTCAAGTCTCTGCATTGTCATACGGTTTCTTGCTTGTTTGTTTGGATTTCTTTACATTTCTTCTTTGGTGTCCCAGTGGACTCCTTGTCTCGTTCAGAGCTTTAGCCCTAAATCAGGGTGGGAAATTCTCTACTTGTCAGAGGACGCGTCTTCTCCACGCACGTCTTCAACCCTGCTTTTGGGAGCTCTTACCTGGTATAGTAAGTTGGGCAGGGGAAGGGGGCATGGGGGACTTGTAAGCAGTGCAATGGGTCAGTGTAATCCAAGGTCCCTGTAAGGTCACCAAAGACCCACGGCACAGCCCACTTCCCAGGAAATCATGGGAAAATGGCATGGAGCAAAGATGCTCAAGGGACAGGCTGCTAGGAGTCAAGGGAGAGCAGTCCGCCGGCTCTGAGCCCAACTGTGCCAACAGAGCCTTCCCGAGCCTTACACTTCCCCAGCTGTCAGGAGAGGAGTGACCCTTAGGACCCAGGAGCCTCAGGGGACTCTCACAGACCTTCCTGCCAGGCCTCCACTCCCTCCAATAGCTGACTCGGAACTGCAATAACCAGTTATTTAACAGATGAGGACACTCACGCCCTAGAAAGTTTCAGTCTCCCCCTCCCTGTCATGGAACAAGAGAAGCAAGATGGCACCTAATTCAAGAATCCTTCCCCCATTGGAGTTGAGTGCCAGCTTTGTAAGTCCTTTAAAAAAACTTCTCTTTCTAAACATTTCTCCCACCCCATTTCAGTCTTCAGAACTTATGACTGATAATCCTCTTTGTTTCGAGAAAAGCATGGTTCATACAAAAAAAAAAAAAAAAAAAATTCACAAGATTACATGGAGAGATCTCCAAGTCCCCCCAAAATAATGCCATAGCAGTCAAGTTCACCTCAGTCCACATCTTTGAGTATTTTTTAGGGTAATAGAGCTAATAGAGAAAAACCAAACACCTCTATCCCTAAAATGCAGCAGGTAGAATCCTGGATTCTGCTCTAGGTTCTAACACCCACCTCCAAAGGTGAGAGCTGGCACCTCCCTTGAGATGTGCTTCGTAACTTCTCCAGGACGTCACCATCCATCAGCCAGAGCCCGTGTTAATACAGGCCTTCACATAATGAATGGTATACTTTGCAGATTTCTGTTTCCAGAAAAGAATGATTTAATATCATAAAATAAAGCTCCAGACCTCCATGCCAATTACTGTGTTTAAGTCATCGAAAGCCACCCAGGAAGGTTAGGGGAGCATGCCAGTGTTAAAGGAATGTGTAACCCATCTGTAAAGAGAGGCCAAGCTATGCCACTTTCTGTGTAAGAAGAGCAGCTCGCTAAAAGCTTCAACACAGTGAGAAGAAAATGTCAGACACCACAACCTTATTGCATTGGCAATAAACACGAGCCAATAACTAAATCATTGTCGCCAGTTTTACTTGTGGGTCAGGCTGAGGAATACTGAAACACATAATAAAGTCCTTACTGTATTTTAATAGAAAAAGGGAAACCATAGAGATCATAGCCTACTGACAATTCCAAAAGGCTATGAAGCAACAAGGAATGGGTAGGAAGACGGAGGCTCTCGGTTGAATGAGTGAGGGTGACTCTTGGTTGAACTGGCAGAGTGGGAACGGAGGCAAGGAAGCACACCTTCGTACCTGACCTTCTGTTCGGCCTCTTCCTAGAGTCTGCTCTGAGACCCTAAACGGAAGTTTCCAATGAGGAAACAATGAAAATCTACAAAAATTAAAAGTATCCCTCATGTAAGACCAATGTACCTGAGGGTGCAGATGGCTGTATCTTTTTCTGCATGTCCTCTGGCCTGGGAACAGTGCCCAACTAATCACAGTGTTCTCTGAACATGACAGCCATGCTTCACTCAGCAATGGCTAGCTTTCGTCTTTTCAAAAAAAAAAAAAAAAGAGGCAATATTTCACAGATCAATCAAAAAATAAAGGTAAGGTATTTAAATTATTTTAATATCAAGTGTTTTTCAAAGCTATAAATATATATGAGGGGACTAATTGTAAACTTCTTCCAGAAACCCAAATCCAAATTCATGTTGCCATGCGAATTCAATGATAATAAATTACATCCTTCTAAGTAAAGCATCCACTGTAATAAAACACCCACCCTAGAGAACTCAGAAGCCCTGATCCCAGCTAAAAGGATTCATGCCTTTAGAATTCTGGGCATATATATTATTTTTCTGTCGGTTCTCTCAATTACTGATGTTCTCTATGTAATGAATTTCCTGAGGTTTGATGTGTGATTATGGCTATATTTTTATCTATATGTTTTGTGGTTCTTGTACTTAAGCTTTTTGCTCACAAATCTTTATTAAAAGTACTAAATTGTAAAAAGCGCATTCATATTTCATTCAGTGTTCCGTACAGAAATGTGAGTTTTTGCAGCAAACACAGCTGCGTAGAGAAAGTTACCATAAAATAACACACTTAGACTATTGATCTCTACTCTTCGAACATTTCAGTTCAGAAGTAACTTTACTGAAACCAGATTTTCTAGAACTTTCCATCTTCTTCCTAACACAAACTCATCACCACCTTTTCAATTTTCCAAATCAAAATCAAAGGTTAAAAATTCCCTTTGAATCTCGTGCACTTTTAAACAAAAGCCAAAAGCAAACCCATAGACGTTTCCAATGTGGTTTGTCTCACTCTGAGACCCTGACAGCTTTCATCTGTTCTTTCAAAATATTAGAGGTAAGAGACTTACACACCCAACACACATACACCCCTGTGATAGCGACAGGTCTTTAGATCTTAAGTTGAAATGAACAAGCAGAGGAAAGAGAATAATCTTGCTGTGGGGTGAGAGGGTCCAGGTACGGAGCCAGGAAATGGCATGGCAGAGACAAGATAAGGGCCCCCTCGAGTCCTGGGGGTCCGAAGGTATCAATTCAAGCCACCGAGAGAGGAGAGGAATTCAAAGACTGACCGGTGTAAATGAGCACCTCTTTACAAAACGTCTCTCCAGGGAATGCACACGCAGGCCTGGTCAGCTAGCAAGCCACTGACCTTTTGCAAAAAAGGAAGGTAGAATTAAAACTGCCAGTAAGGCAAAACAATTACTCAACACACAGATTTCATGAGCAAATGAATAAATGAGTGAATAATGTGAACATTTGTCAGTGGTAGTCAGCATAATAAATGAATCTGATATTAAAATTTGGAGGGAAAGAAACTGATGTGACCCTGGCCCGGGCTCCATCCCGTGGTGGACAAAGTGAGGACGGGCCCTTGATGGCACAGCCTCTCCCTGCTCTCAGCGGCCACCCCTGCCTAAAGCCCAGCCCCTGAAGGAGGGGCCAGGGCATAAGCCTGCCTCGGTCCTGACCCCGTCTTGTCTAGAAGAGTCCTCCAGGTGACTGGGGTGGACTCCTGGACCCCGAGGCCAGGCCCCGGGTCACCAAACAGTCGGGAGAATGTGGGGTGCGGGACAGGCCCCGCCCAACACAGAGGCCCCAGGGCCTCCAACGTGGGTGCTGGAGAAAAGGAGAGGAGACACCAACTGCAGCTTTCTCAATAAGGGCAGGGGCTGGGGTTCAGGACATATCTGAGAGGCGTGTAACTAAGGCCATGAGCTGCCTGGGTAGGAGCTGCCTGGGTAGAAGCTCCCTGGGAACACTGACTGCCCAGATGCTCGCTTCAAGTCACGCCTCCGTTCCCAAAGCCCTTTGTTTACCAAGCAGACGGAGGGCTCCCCACCCTCCCCCTGCACATGGGGTGCTCGGGGGTCCAGTGAGGACACCGCCTCTCCCTCTACAGTCTCCCACCCAGTTCGAGCCCACGGGTTTCCTCCACTTCCCTGATGTGGAGCGCACACCATCCGTCCCATTTGGGAAACCAAGGCCCAGAAAGGAGAAAGCACAGCCTCAGGTCCTGAACTGCAGGGCCTCTGGCCTCCTACCCTCCATGCCCCAGGCCTCCCCAATCTTCTCAGGCTGCTTTCCTGGGCTGTTACTTGAAATTCTGCAGAGCTTCAGATGAACAAATGTGCTGGGGACAGATCCGTCTGTTTGCCCCAGGCAGTCTCCCTGACCCGGAGGTAAGGGACAGCCAGGAGCCCTCCCGAGGCCACGTACCCTCCTTTGATGGAGGCACCTTTGCCAATTGGCGGGCAGCTCCAAGCACGCCTTTGCTCCTAGAACTCCTCTCCAACCTCATTAAGGGAACTTGGGCCAGTCTGTTACCCATATCTCCCCCAAACTGGGGGGAGATCAAGGCACTGGCAAGTTGCCCCACGAGAGGCAGTCCTGTGGGCCCTGGCTTCCCACCCTCTCTAATATGGCAACCTTGACCCTCTCCCCGCGCCCACCTCCCACCCCTGCTTTCATTCCAGACTGAATGGAAGCAAAGCACTGCTCAAGTCGCCTTACTTGTCAGCCCAAATGTTAGGGAAATCGCTCCCTCCCTCCCCCTTCATTGGGGACAGGCAGCAGGAGTCCCTGACCGCTCACCAACCCGGCTACCCCTTGTCAAATCAGCAAAGTGAGGAGGGCGGGAGCTGGGTAACAAACCTGGCTCCAGCTCTGACAAATTCTCTGGGTCTCAGCTTTGCCATCTGGAGAATGGGGTAATGACTTCCTCTCCCTCCCTTCAGGGATGTCTGTAAAGCTCAAATGAAGAAAGCATAAGTGAATTGGCTTTAAAAATTGTCCATCAGGTTCTGCAGGGCAACCCCAGGAAGAGGCCTCGAGACAAAGATGGAACAGCAGGGGTCTGTGTGGGAGGTGATGCCAGGAAGTGCCAGTCGGTGGGCTAGTGGGGAAGTGGGGGAGGAAGGAAGCCAAGAGAGAGTGGGCAAAGGGGTGGGCTAGCCTGAGGGCAACTGGGCCTTGATCCCACCTGGGTGCTCTGAGACCCTGAACGGGACCCACACCAGGCTGTCCCAGTAAAGAAGCGAAGAGGCTGGGCTCCATCTGCCAGCGGCCATCCCAGCTTTGACAGAGGGCTGCCCCGGAAGTATTACCTCCTCGCACTTCCAGCCTGCCACCACCACAGGCCTTATACATGCCAGTGGAGAGACAGACAGACAGAGACAGAAAGCCCAGGAGAGCCTCAGATGCATGCCTTAGGAAGCAGCAGTTGGCTGTGTGGGCCAAGGGGCACTGACACTGTTTGGCTATGTTAGTGTCAGAAAACAAACAGGTAACCAGACGCTCTTTTCATACACAACCCATAGGTGTCTTCTTTCCAGAGAAACTGTGAACCTAGCTGATCATGGAAACTTAGTGAAAAAGAAACACTTTTGGAGGCTGTCCTGGGGTAAGCCTCCAGTCAGCTCACCTCTGTCCTCCACCTTCAGCCCTGGATCCATCTCTCCATCACACAGAACCTGTCCTGAGCACAGATGCAACAGCCACCGAGCTAACTGGTGGGAGAGAAACAGGCATGATTGGGACAGGGTTCTGCCCTCCGGGAGTTTGGAGTCATGACTGAAAGATAGAGTAGGCTTGATGACAGTGAGGACACAAGTGACATGCCCTGTCCCTTTTCCAGGAGACCTGGACACCAGCTCAGAAAAACCCTCTTAACCCAGAGCTCATGGGCATTGAAAAATGAAACATAATCAAAGAGTCTAGAGCCAAAGTGTTTGCAGGTGAAAACCTCAAGTGTCCATAAAATCCACTGAATCAGAACCACTGATTCTCTGAGCATCTCTGCAAATGGAGGTTTCCCTACATTGGTATTCCAGCTCCCAATGTCAGGAAGAATTATGTAAAAATCACAGATAAAACAGAGTTTATAATCCAATAGGGAAAAAAGGTATGAACTAAGTAACACAGCACCAAGTGTGACATTATCATTTGTTCCTGCTTTGCCAGCCAGACCTGGTGACTGGTATCTGATGCATGCATTCCAGACATATTAAGTGCTCTCTGTGTGCAGGTACCAGGGTGCAGGGCAAGGCAAGGGAGGGAAGCACAGCCCTGCCCTCGGGGACAGTGTGGGGAAGGCAAAGACCAGCCTAGGGACAGGTCAGTCTCATTGAGAGTATGGGGAACACCAGCCCAGGCTACTGGGGAGTTCATGTGGAGGATGGAGATGGGGTTGACCTTCTAGACCGAAGGCACAGCAAGAAGGCCCACGAGGAAGGTGGTGGGGTTGGGGGTACCTGGAGCGTGTGAGGACCAGCCAACAGGAGTCATTAAGCCAGTGGCTTATGGGCTGCAGCCTGACCCTCTCTGCTGTACAGACTTTCAGACGCCAAAAGAGGACACTGTCTCTTGAGAGTGTCCCAAGGCTAAGTTCTAGAGCTGAGGTGTAGTCCTGTGTCTGTCACTCAGAGGCTGTGTGGACAAAACGTCTCACTTCCCCTGTCAGAGTCCCAGTCTCTGCAGACATCCTGGGTCTCTGTACAAATCCGGTAGGATCCTGCATGTGACCCTCCAATGCACTGCGGAAAGCAACAGGCATTGTTAGGGGGGACTGAGCCCCAAAGACTCGAAACCCTGGGTTGGAGTTCCAGAGCTTGCCCGCAGCAGAGCTAGAACTGGAACCGCCCCTGGTCCCAGAGCATCCTCCATGTGGCCATGTCCCCGAGTCCTTCCTCATCCATGATGCTCAGAGCCTTCCACCTCCCTGGGAACATCAATTCAATCTGCTTCGGGGCTTCTGAAGAAACAAAAGCCCTCTCTTTTCCTTCATTACCGTGGCGATATGTGTACTATCCTATCTTAGAACGATTTCCTCTGCCTTACCCCCAAACCTCCTTATTAGTGACGGAGAAAATACTGTATACAAACAGCTATTGTAAAAATCATTTGTATAATATGCTCAAAAGTTCTCTACATCTTTATTTAGTGTCAGTGTCATTTCCATGAAAGTAACTCGGGTCCCGACACCTTGACACCAGCTCTGCAGAGCCCTCCACATGCCCTCCTCAGCCTGCAGAGCTGGGGCTGGTGTCGCTGAGCACACATAAGCACCTGGCAGGGACCTGTCTGCACCCTGCCTAATTCCCATATTTCCCGGGCTTTTTTTTTTTTCAGCATCATACATTATATTTAAGTCTCTCCAGCAATACAAATTTCAATTTGGCCAAGCTCTTTAATATTAATAGTTGTCAATCCAAATGCAGAGTGCATAATAAAAAATTTAATCGAAACGAATAGCTCACATATTTCTCTACCTCCTAAATATAGTTACCAATTAGACAAAAGATTTGGTTATATAACTTTGTAGAATTAAGGCCACCTACTAAAGACCACCAGTTAGGACTGAAAAAGCCAAAATTCCTGATTCCATTCTGTTAATTATTTTGAAAGATAAAGCACAGAGCTGGTTAGTGACAGAGCTGGGACTGGCCCCTACACACACTCACACGCACCCTCGTGCCCTCAAACACTGAGGATCCCAGAGTCCTGGGTACCACCCTGGCCTGGCCTGGCTCCCCAGCTGCAGTGCATCCTGCTGGACACTGCAGGTATTTCTTCTGCAAACAACTCCGGGCCTGTTTCATGAGCTGCTCTGGGCTCGGCCCTGAGCTACATCAAGCAGGAAGTTTAAATGAAATGGCTCCCAAGTTCCTTAAATGGTTTAATAAAACATATACTGACTGCAATGTGCAGTTTATAGTGGCAAACTGTTGCCCCTCAGTTGGGAAGAATGACCTCCAGTCGGCAATATTCCTTTCAGCTTCATGATTCTAGTCCGCTGTCGGCCATTCCCTCAACCCACCGGGCAATTCTTTTCCATAACAAGGCTGACTGCAGCCACCGTGTGTGTCACTGCCAAAGGTGCCTCCACAAGGCGCACTCCGTGATGAGACAAAAGACCCAGCAGGCAGATGACACTGACACATACAGAGCAAAGGAACGCTGCTCAGAGAGCAGGGAGACGCCAGAAAATAAGTGCAGGGGATTCAGAGACATTCGAGGAAATTAAATGCAGTATCAGACAGAAATTTCTGTGTGTGTGTGTGTGTGTGTGTGTGTGTGTGTGTGTGTGTGTGTGATCCCTACTCAACACCACTCAGAACCGGGATGGGCAACAAGTTAAACAGATCTGAGAGGCAATGCCTCAGCTCCACAAACGCTCTTGACATCTGCAGCCATACGATTTAGAAAATGCAGGGAGGGTATGATATGAATTTCTAAATCTCTACTATATTAATAACAAATAGCTATTAATAACACTTCTAATCATACATGTCATTTCCGATATTTGGTGCTGAAAGGTTCTGCCTCATCTAAAAAAGTACTGGAATTTGACTGCCAGAAACTGATGACCTTTTATCCTAAACTGTGCATTGAGATGGCTTGTTAAGCTCATTAGTATTATACGGTGAATTAGATTAGACATTTTATGATTTTTCAAAAAAGGCTTTTTTGATATAAAAAAGCAGCAATTTCCTTTTTTGACATTTTTAAGGTAATAAAAATGGCGCATGTATACCATGGCATAATGGATTAATTAAGGAATATTATGTTTATTCTAACTCTTGACCGAGTTGTACGTCTTCATAACTCACTCATAAAAATTAATGCATTATCTTATACCACGGGATGATAGACCTATTTTTTCCAAACCTGCTCAGATACATTGTTCTAAGTTGGATTATTCTGAGAAATAGTGAATACCATATTCTGATATCATCAGTCCAAAATTATATTGTTATTTAAAAACGTTGTATTAGTATATATAAAATCTAAACCTTCTTACTCCTGTGGCTTTGAATTGTCAGGCTATTCTCTCTTAGGAGATCAAGCTGCTCCCCCCACCTACACTCACACACAGCCTATTTTATATCTCCTCTCATTCACAATGGATTTGTTATTTAAAAAACACATGCATTGCATCAAAGAATCACTGGACAATATTTTTTTGGCTATTTCTTTGTGTCTTGATGGTAGATGTGAATATAAAAGAATATTCATGCAAGTTTCATAAAGGCCCCAGATTTCTAAATCAACAGATGAAAAAATCCCTAAAAATAATAATGTCCAGATGTTTCTTATTTAATGTTGCCAATCACAAAAGTGATAGAATTTGTGAATTTCAAGGTATTCATAATTTATAGAGGATTATAATTTTTTATCAAGGGAGCATCCAGGGCAATTAAAATCAGCGATTTCAATAAACACAAAGAGGCTACCTTTATAACCTTGGCCTCACACCACAGAACACACACTCTCATGCCGCAGGTTCTCCTTCTTTCCCAGGCCCCCTTCTCAGGGGAGAATGTAACTCGCCAGGTCTAAACTTCAGATTGTTTTCAATGTGCTAGAACTTCAGAATCGGAGGGACCCTTAGGAATCACATAAACCTAATTTCTCTTTTTACTGGTGAGAAAACTGAGGTCCAGGAATATGTCTGACCCAACATCCCTCAGCTGAGAGGTAAGAAAGAAGCTACCAGAATCTTCTGAGGTGCAGGCTGGGGGCATTGTCCACCCACTCAAATTTATGCTCAGAGTTAATATAACTCCAGGACACTGGCATTGGCAAAGGAGCTTGTGAAAAATGGAGACTCCCAGGCCCCTTTCCAGACTAGCATGCCTCCAGGTCGAGGCCTGGGAACCTCACAGGAAACAGGCTCTCCTGGTAATTCCTAAACCACCACCGCAAGGTGCTCCCTGGTCCATGTCGCCCAGATTCCTAAAGTTTCTTGGTAGTGAGACAGGATGAAGGAGTCAGCAAACTGTTCTTCCATAGTTGACAATCTTAACGTCCCCACCCCAGAGCTACCAGCATTAGGAAACTCTCATTCAAATGGCCACCAGGAGAATCTGTGTCTGAGCGACTGGAGGGTGGGGTGGCAGACAGAGGCCAGCCTGGCACACATGAGACCTCCGTCTGGGAAACCCTGGAAGAGACGTGAAGCTCCAACTCCACATTCTGGGCCAGGCCAAACCCTCAGCTTCAATGGTCCTCGGCACTGCCCAAGGTAGAGAAAGAGCACGGGTCCCTCTGCACAGCTAGTGATGTGGGTGTGACGCACAGAGGACACCCTGGGCATGTTGCCTCTGGCTCAGATGCAACCTAGAGGCTGGGCTTGACCCAAAGCATGTGCTGATGTATCCTTGATTTCTGATGGGTTCTCAGGTTTAGCTCACTGTTCTAAAGGGAAAGGGGTGCTAGGAGGACCTGGTTGGATTCCTGGGGGCATGAGGTCTACGTAGAAAGCTCAACTTATAAAGTATATTCTCTGCAAGGCCAGGAGGCTGCTGCTTCCTGGCACGTCAGCTACCCAAGCTCTATGTGTGGACTAGAGTTAAGCGCAGACTCATGGCCGAGGCTGCTCATTTAGTCTTGTAAAAGGGCTACTTGAGGGAGAGCCTCACCCCGGTACATGGCCACTCCTTCACCTGAGCTGTCATTCTCTCTACATACTCTAAGATAATATCTGCATGTCTTATCTTTTGGCTACATCCTCCTGCTACCCTGCAGAAAAGATGGTGTGTGCCCTACCTGGGTGGCTGGCGCCTGTGACCCTGTCGCGGGGGAAAAGGCTTATCTGCACCCTCACAAGGTACAGCTCCATTTCAGAACATGTCAGCTATCTGAATTGAACAACCTTTTTAAAGTTCAGTCATAAATCCCTCCAAGGTTCAAAAGAGAAATGCCTTGGGGTCAAATGTGTTCTATTAAGAAAATCACTTAGGTAGAAATTTTGATAAGCTGGATGTAAACTTTCCCACACATATCTTTGCCAGGCACACTAAAAGATTATAGAATTGCATCTAGAAGGACTCCAGTAATAAGGTACCTAATGACATCACAGTAGAGTTTCCAAATCAACCTTTCGTTAGACCTATCTAGTTGAAAGTTGAAGATGGACAAATTGAAGGGAAGGTGCTTGGCGTGATGCTGGACTGGGCTTCAAGAGGATTTTGGAAATCTTGTGGGGATGGTCTCAGTATCTGAAACACAGGGGACGCAGCATAGTTCTGGCCACCGGGGTGGGTCTTGGCTGGCTGGGGCTTCACACTGATTGTGGGGCATCTCAGGCCATCACTAAGCTTCTGCTGAGTGAGCTCTGCTCTCACGTCTCCTCTCCACTGTCAGACACCAGCTCTAAACTCTCAGGCCCAAGTCACATCAGGGGAGCCCACTGCAAGTGCAAGATCAACAGCAGGTGGCTCAAATGAGGGCTAAGGGATGCTGCAGCCTCCGCCACCCAGGGCCCGATGCCACTCGGAAGACCACGTGTCCATGTGCGCCTCCCTCCCCCCAAACTCTGACCCATACACACCGGGTGAGCAGGGAGAGGAGCTCGCTCTAACATGACGTCTCGGCAAGAACCTGCTGTGTTGGACACATCCTGATCCCCCAGGGCTGCCGGGGCAGAGAGCAAGCTGAGGGCTGGCCGAGCCAGCTGCTCTGAGCCAGCAGCTGCAGAAGCACCGCCTGGACACCAGAGAGATCCACCTAACCTTCCCCTTGGCCGGTTCCCAGACTCTACCCCCAGATACTTCTGCACAGTTAAAGGCTGAAGGAAGCAGCTGTGACCCAAGAGGAAGCTCACTGGCCAAGGCCTCCTGGATCTGTGACCAGGGACAGCCACAGTGACTTCTTCCAAGGGGCTGGCCACTCTGCGCAGCTAGGGGCTCTGAGTGCTGCCACCTGGCCCAGGCCTGTCATCTGGGCAGTGGACCTGCGGGCCAACGGACCTGCTCTGCTCTTTTCCCAAAATACCTGCAGGATAAGCCTCGTCCATGCACTCCATTGCCCTTACCAAGAGCAATGCCCATTTCCCTCCAGCCTGAACAACGGCCACTTTCCTCTACCCTCTCTTAGTCTGGGAGGCAGCAGCAAATACTTGGGATACACACAAAATGGGATAATGACAGTACTTATTTCATGAGGTCGTTACAAGAATTAAATGAGATCATGCATAGACTGAGGACAGCGCCTGGCACTTGGTAAATAGTCACTAGGCCCTAACAGCTGCCCACACTGGATTTCACCACGAGCAGAGCTGCAGAACACCATGCCAGTCCCCCGCCCCCAGAGGCCTCCCTGAGGTGTGAGCATTGAGAGGCAAGAGGGAACATTCAACATCTATGGTGCGACAGGCCAGGATATGGGGCAAAAATGACCACATCTGGCAACAAAGAGGACCAAAGAACCTGCCTGGTTTTCCTCTCAGTTGCAGAATAAATATTCACCAGCCCCATGATTAAAAGTCTTGCCTTTAATTCAGAGGTTTGCAAACATTTTTTCTACCCACAAATCTTTTTCAAATGAAAGCTTACCAAGGAAGTTCACTGTATAAAACAGATGCCCACGAAGTGACCCTGGTTGGAGGGGCTGGTATATCCTAGAGCCTCCGCGCCTACTCCCTCGTGGTCTGTGTAATGACCATCAACTTAACTGATGACATCAGATCAGTGGTTCTCAAAGTGCAGTCACAGGACCAGCAGCAACAACATTGCCGCGGAACTTGTTAGAAGTTCAAATACTTCGACCCACCCCAGACCTTCTGAATCATAAATCTGGGTCGGGGCCCAGAGCTGTGTTTTCACAAGCCCTCCAGGCGATTTCAGATGCCACTACACCAGTGGTTCGCACCCAGCTACACGTGAGCACCCATGCTCAACGTCTCCCCCCGATGTGATTCCTGATTTCACTGGTCTGGGGTGGGGTCCAGACACTGGTAAGTCTTGGGAGCTCCCCAGGCAGATCTAGTCAGCAGCCACCATCTAGTCCCTGGCTACCCTCAGTGCGGTCCAAGGAGCAGCATGGCCTGGGGACCTGTTAGGTATATGGATCTCTGTCCCCCAGACCTACTGAGCCAGACTCTGCATGTTACCAAGATCCTCTGGGGGGTTGTGTGGACATCCCTACCACTCTAGTCTAGGTAGTCCTGTTTAAGACCTGGAAAGAACCTTAGACTCCATGTGGTTCAAACCACTCACCCCCTGGGTGGTCACCTGAGGCCACATGGCCTGAGACTTCCCAGGTCACCCCAGCTACTGCAGCAGGTAGGGGATCAGAGGCAGCCTTCCCACTCTCAGGCCGGCCCTCCTTCCCACGACCACACAGCCTCCAGCCAAGCATGTTTTGCCTAAACCTTCCCTCTGAACTTCTCTCCATCTTCAGTCCCTGAGGCCTCAGAGGAGAGAAGGGGTGGAGGCTGCACCCCATCCCTGAGAAGGCAGGAGCTGGGTGGTGCCTGGGGGTGGCAGTGATTCCCTCAGGCCATTCTGCAAACACACGAAAGCCCTTCCAGGGGGCGTCCCACTCACTGTCTTGTTACTGGAGGTCTGATAATATTTGGGATGTCACATTTCTAGAAGCACTGAAGTCATGTTTAAACGCACACATATCGGGGCCTGGAGAGGAGAAACAGAAATTTGGTGAATGATTCCAGCATGGGCCATACTTATGTTTTTTACTGCAGATGTTGTCTCAAGTTATATTGTGTTAAGGAACAAAAGCTATACTGTTAAGCCAAGCTCACTCATAAGAGCATCATATGTGTTATTAACTGTGTTTAGACAGGAAGCAATCCATACACGTGGACAAGGACAGGTTGATTATCTTTCTGCAGTATTTCAGGAAGAAAATAAAAATGGCTTTAGGGTAGGGAAAATTCAACACATACACTGCTCCACCAAGACTATCCTGACAAATACACACACACACACACACACACACACACACACACACACACGATCTCCACCTCCCCATCCAAAGTTCCCTCCCCTCTGGACTGGCAAGTTTGGCTTACGACCAGGCCAAGAACCAAACTTAATCTTTAAACAGAAAGAAAAGTCACACATAGCCCCATCTCCCAAACGCACGAGCTTATGTTATCACTCATTTCTCCCACTTATTCTCGGGCACAAAGCAATTACCAAACGAACTCATCCCTTGAACCTCTCCCAAGCACCTATTAGGGGCAGGCCCCTTGTTTGAGGCATTACCATAAATTTTCAAGGATGAAACTCAGAATCCAAAGCCACTGCTGTCTTTCTTGCAATGTGCTAACATGCCAGTCACATTATCAACTCAGATTATCATACTTCCCTTTGTGCAAAATGAATTGAGCCAGAAAACTGTAAGGGTAAAAGTCCAGTCCTGCCAGGCTTAAACCACAGCCAAAAGTTCACAAAAACACACCGCCGCGCTTCACTCTGCGACCACACGAAGGCTATTGTTGAAATGCAGCAGTCCCTGGGGGGCAGGCCATGCATTCCCAACCACGAAAGGAGATCCCATCTCTTTGCTTGAGATGGATGCAAGAACAACCGCTTCCTGCAGTCCCAACACCCCCTAAACACTTGGACTGAGAGATTATTTCCTTGATGCATACAAATATGTAAAATCAACTCAGAATTTTCTCTCCATTGACGAAAGAACAAATAACTATCCACGCTTTGTCCTCTGTATGAAGAAATATCAGAAGGTTCCTGGTACCAAGTCCACACATCCTGGTGGACCAACAGGGTGGTAAGGAGAGGAGAAGGCCGAGAGAAATAACTGTCTGATCCCCCGTTGGCAACAGCTGACCACCTGAGCCCAAGAGGCCAAGGGGGTGCCCAAGACAGTCTCTGGAAGTGGGAGAGCAGATCTCCACAATCGGAGAAAAAGACTTGGAGCGGGCCAAAGATATCCATGCCAGGATTCATGCCCAACAACATGTGATCAAGAGAATGAAAGGGGAAGAATCAACCAGAGCGTTCTCCTCTTGACCGTATACCTCGGCTTTCTTTCCTCTGGGTTAGGAATTCACGTTCGTAATGCAAGAAGAAGTTACTGGTTGGCTTAGCTATTCTTCTAACCCTAAAGAAATGTTGTACATGTAGACGCAGGCATCCTGAAACCATCTCCTTCTTCAGCAAAGCTGAGAGCTCATCCCACGGTGCAGCACAGGACACAGGTCTTGGAATTTAAATATAAGAAATAAAGCAAAGCTCAGCTCACCTAGCGCCTCCTCCCGGCTTCATTCTCTCCCTCAGTCTGCCACCTCTCCCAACGACAGCATCAGATTTTTATACAATTACGATTTTTTTTCAACTAGGACCTGATCTCAGGCTTACTAAAACCCCAGTAGGTGGTCCCTGTAAAGAGCAACCTCCAAATGGTCACATTTAAAGTGATAATGACCAGTGTACAGGGACAGGCACGTGCATCCTGGTCTGGCCATTTTCTGATGTGTGACTTGTGCAAGAAAGTTACCTTTGTTGCGCCTCACTTTCTCTGCAAAGTGGGCTGCGGAGGGAATTAAACAAGATATGGGGTCCCAAGTTCTGACCACAGGGCAGGGTTAACCAATGCTTTCTGTAAAGGACCAGGTGGGAAATATTTTAGGCTCTTCAGGTTACACAATCTCTGTCCCAACTGCCCTACTCTGCCACTATAGTGTGAAAGCAGCCACAGATGATACGTAAATGAGTGGGGCTGCCTGTGTGCCAAGAAAACTGTACCTATGAACACTGAAATTTGAATTTCATGTAATTTTCATGTGTCACAAAACATTGTTTTCCTTTTGATTTTTTTCATTCATTCAGAAATGTAAAAGCCATTCTCTGCTTTTGCAAAACTAAGCAGAAACCACAATGACATACTACCTCACATGCATTAAGATGGCTACCATCAAAAAGAAACAGAAAATAAGTGTTGGCGAGGTTGTGAAAAAATCGGAACTCTTGTGCACTCTTGGTAGGAGCGTAAAATGGTGCAGCCACTATGGAAAATAATACAGCAGTTCCTCCAAAAATTACAAATAAAATTACCATATGATCCAGCAGTTCCACTTTTGGAAAGAACTGAAAGCAGGGTCGCCAAGAAATATTTGTACACCTATGGTTATAGCAGCATATCGTTCACAATAGCCAAGAGGTAGAAGCGACCCAAGTGTCCATTGACGGATGAACGGATAACACACACTGGAATATTATTCAGCCTTAAAAAAAGAAGGAAATCCTGTCGCCTGCTACAGCACGGATGAACCTTGAGGACATTACGCTAAGCAAAATAAGCCAGCAGCAAATGACGAGTACTGCTTGATTCCACTTATATGAGGTAGCTATAGGGTAGTCAAGTTCACAAAGAGAAAGTAGAAGGGTGGCTGCCAGAGGATGGGGGAGAAGAGAGAAAAGAATGGGGAGTTATTGTTTAATGGGTATAGAATTTCATCTGGGGAAGATGAAACATTTCTGGAGGGGGACTGTGGTGATGGCTGCACAACAGTAACAGGGTGAATGTACCTAACGCCACTGACCTGTACACTTACAACCAGTCACGATACATGTTATGCTGTGTGCATTTTGTCACGATTTTTAAAGTATTTCTAAATGTCTTAAAAAAACAGGCAGTGTGCCAAGTGTGACCCACTGTGGCTGTGGTCTACTAGCCCCTGGCATATGGCATAAGAGCAGCACAGTAGACATCACCTGAAAAAGGAAGATGAGTGGAAGGGTATCGGGGTTACAAGTGAAAAGAGGGCTTACAGGCAAATGAAGAGATTTCTAAGACTTATTCATTCAAGTCTTTACCAAGCACCCACTCTGGGGCCAATAACCATCTGGGTATAGACACAAAACTAGAGAGAGAGGCATTCTAGGCCCTAGAGCCCAAGCCTCTCCTCCCTCCGGCTCAGCGCTGTTTGAAGGAAGTCCACCCTGCACGAGTGAGGGCACACCCTGGGGTGCACGGTGAGGGGAGGGCCGTGAGAAAGGGAGGGGGCAAGGCCACACCGGCTCAGACGTGGAGGCAAACCCTCCTTGGAGTGGTCAGTGATCTTGTCAGGGACGGAAAAGTTCAATGACTACAAGGGTGAGTTTAATTATATGTTGTCGCTGACTAGCAGTGGTTCCGATGGTACAATTACACATGTAATTTAACAGCAAGATACTTGCATACATAATAAACCAAAAGCAAAACATTAAATTTCAGTGGATGCTAAAAATACAAGATTGGGCCATGATGCAGAGCAGTCTCACTTGCATGGGGTGGCGGAGAAAAGCCAAGAACCTCCGCTCCCTTTTAAGAGCTGGCTGTCCCCACCCACCATGACCACGTGGCATCCATCCCAGGAATGCACGCCCCAAACACCAAGTAAATCCCAGTGGTGTGTCAACAACTCTCCTTCCACAAAGGAAATGGGATGGGGAAGCTGACTTAGGAAACTCACCACCCGTTCTGATGTTCTCTGAACTTGCTAACCACGGTCCCCAGGGGTGCCAGGAAGACCGCATGCCTGGCAACTTCTCCAGGTTCTTAGCTCTGGTATGAGTCTGAGGGGGGAAGGCTAATTATCTGAAAATGGCCTATACTTTCCTTAATCTTGAATCAAGACAGAGAAAGGGGAAAAGGTGACTAAACAGAGAAAATGAAAATACTACTACTAACAGCAACACACATTTATTAACTGCCTACTTTGAGCCAGGAGGCAGTATCTTAAGCACATCACATAAATTACTTGTATAATCTACTACACTGTCATTACTGTCATTCCCAATTTACAGATGAGAAAAGAGAGGCACAACAAGGCTAATCCCTTGACATGTGCTCATATAGCTAGTGAGTGGTGAAGCGATGATTCAACCCAGGAAATGTGGTTCCAGAGTCCATACCTTTGCCAGGTTTAGAGGTCATTTATCTCTCTCTTTATTATTTTCTTACTGGTACCTCTATGATGTCCATTATGCAATAATTTTAAAGTCAGGCGTGGGGCAACTCTGTATCCTTATCACTGGGAATACATCTTCCAATAGACTGGTACCCACCATGCTGGGACTTAGGAGCCTCAGCCTATCTCCTCAAGATGGCTGAGCCCATGTGGCTGAGCATCGTCCAGTCCCAAAGAGATCCAGGATAGCAGGGCTGAAGAGAACACACAACAGCCTCTACAAGAACATGAAATACACTATAAATTACAGAGTTTTTGCCCAGGAGACAGACAACCAGTCATCTGAACAGAGAGTCTTCTGAGCCTCATAAATTCCGTGTCCATGTCTCACTGTGAAAGAGGTCACCTTCCCCTACTCTGCCTCCATGACTTCCATCCCAGTCATTTGCGTATATTCCCTGGTGGATTTTTAAAGATACTCTTATAGCAAGGCATCCATGTGGTTTCAACTTACAGAGACAGCCTGGCACAATCCTAGGCATTTTTTAAAAACCTGATTGAAAAGAAGCGATAATAAGAATAACTTTCTATAACTGACCATTTGGTTGTAAAAAAAAAATGTTTGGGCGGGCCAGGGATGAAGAGATGGTAAAAAGTGGGATTTCATTTGAACCACTGGGCCTACCATTCTAAGATTCTGTTAGGGTTTGATATAGAGTCCCATCCATCCACCCATCCAGTCATCCACCCATCCACTCAGCCACCCATCCATCTACCCATCCATCCATCAATACACCCATCCACTCGTCCACCCATCCATCTGCCCATCCACCTATCCATCCACCCATCTACCCATGCACCCATCCACTCATCTGCACATCCATCCACCATCCATGTATCCACCTATCCATCCTTCCAGTCACCAAAATTTTATTGAGAACCTACTGCGTATCAAGCACCATTCCAGGAATTAGGAAAATAACACTGAACAAAATACAGCAGGTCCTTACTCTTTCTAGGCTTACACTGTAGTAGGGGAGACAGACCAGAAACCAGTAAAGAAGTGGGTCACCAAAAATGATTCCTGCACCAAACATCACAATGTATTTGAAATCCTCTAACACAAAGGTAAATCAGAGCCATTTCCTCATTTGTTGTTATCATCAAGGATCAGTTGTAGAAACAAACAAAAGTGTCTTCCATGGAAATGCCAACAGTACAGAAATGTATTCCAATGTGGTAGGATCATTTGAGGGCAAATACTACAGGCAGTATTTTTATGACAAAAGCTTTATTTCTCGTCTTCTCTATACTTGATTTAAATATATACACGTATGTGGGTGCACACATATCTAGATTCAAGTATTTCAATATAAATCTTCAAAATACTTTTCCTGATTTCAGTTGATTGCATATTTCGAGCCAATGTTGCAGCAGTAATTTTTGTTCTGAATCAAAAACGAGGATCTCTCTCTCTCTCCCTCCCTCACCCTCTCTTTCTCTCTTTTTCCCTCTCTCTCTCTCTCCCCTGCGCTCGACAACCTCACCTTCGTCCCCCAGCTTCTAGCCTTAAGAAGCCCAAATATCCAAGCTGCTTTCAGAGCTGAGTGGTAACGAGGGCAAAACCTGTTTCTTCCCGTGCATTTTCCTGCTGAAGGTTTCTGGAGCCAGGGGGGCTGAGGTGCTAGTGAAAGCCACAACACAGAGGCACGAGCATAGAAGGACAGACCTTCCCACTTCGATCTGAGTGTGTAATTGTTTGAATACATCTCACCGGCACTACAATAATGTCATCCTTGGTTGACACAGATTTTAAAGATCTTTGAAAAGGTGGAATGTTATCAATCACAAGCATGATTATTATGGGATTTAAGTGGAAGAAGCTAAGATTCAGGCCCTCATTCGGGCCAGGTTCTGTGACAGAGTCTGGGGGAGAAAGAAGTAAGAGGGCTGCATTTCAGCCAGGAAGAGGATGCAGTGTGTACCCATCATCCACATATCTTTTCTCCCATAGCCAAAGATGTCCCAGGATGCACCGGGAAACTCTGGAACTCCAACTGGAATTCCCCCACACTGCAAAAAAATCTGCTTATATTCCTATCACACTAGACCAGTGGTTCTCAAGCAGGGACAACTGTGCCTCCCAGGAGACATTTGGCAATTTCAGGAGACATTTTTGGTTGTCACAACGGGGGAAAGGGATTCATAACCGATACCCAATGGGCAGAGGCCAGGGATGCTGTAAACATCCTACCTTGCACAGGGTGGCCCCACAGCAAAGAATTACCCAGCCCAGAATGTCAGCAGTGCCCGGCTGAGAAACCCCATCTCAGCTCCAGAGAAGCTGAGCCAAAGCTACAAGAAAAAAGGATGGGTCGAGGAGCATTTCCGGGAAAGGGGTCTGAAGCTGCTCCCACTGGCTGTGCAGCCCGTCCTGTTCACCAGCAGACCGAGGCAGGTGACAAGAGAGGAAAAAGCAGGACAGGGAAGAGAGGAGTCTTTGAGCCAAATTACTTGCTCTTTTGCCTTTCGATCTAAAACACACTTTCCTTATTATACGTCAGAAGGGACTGGAAATCCAGCCATTTTTTTCTTCAAGGCAAAACAACCCAGGCCCAACAAAAACACAATAATCTCTCTGGCCGATCTCTGGGACTGTCCAGCCTCTCCCTGACAAATCACAACAGTGCCTACAGCTGTCAAATTCACCCACCGAGCCCAATCAAATGCCCGGATTACTAAGGCAAAGAATTGTGAATTTCATTAAATATGTTAAAGGGGGAAAAATCAGCTTTGAAAAATAGTAATCCTGTCTTTCAACAAAAATATTATAGGAAGCTATGAATTTGGTAGATCCGAATAGGATGTTGGTACATGTTTTACTAAGGTAATATAATGGCACACTATTATTAGATCACATTAATCATTACTGTGCCAACGGCGCTGACAGCCCCACTGAAAAGGATTGAAAGGCCTGGTAATGGATATAAATTACCCATTGTGTGATAAAAGGATTTTTACTAAGAAGGTAAGAATAAAACAGCAAATTTCTAACATAACTGTTGTGTAAAAACCAAAATAAAAGTAATCCACGGTCAGTAATATCCACAAAATCAGAAGTAAGCACTTTTTCAACAAGATAAAGTCGCAATAAAAATATATATTCAGTACAAGGCAAAATTAATTTCTAAGTGCATAATTCCACTATCAATTTCCCTGGTTTATGTAGTGACCTCTGAGGCCCATGGTCAGGAGATGGTGGGTTTGGCTAATTAGATCTGAGGGTGAGTTTACAGAGATATCAGGGGAAGCCTCCGAGGAGGAGGTTGCAGACGTCAAATACGCGCGCTGCCCCTTCTTATTTTAAGTTTTTAGCTTCAGTGTGTGGAAAACACTCCATGACTGAGTTCATGATCTTGAGTCTGATTGAGGTGACAGGCACGGAGCCACTCGGAGACAGGTTTCCTCCAAGACTGGGCCAAGCCGCAGAACCACATGCTGAGTGGTGGGGAGACAGGCCCTGGGCAGTGCTTGGAGGGGCCGCCTGGCTTTGGGCAGCCATCCCACCAGCTCACCAGCTCTCGTTCCCGCTGCCAGCCAGCAGACAGCGACCCTCCAGGATGTCACACAAGACAGCGATAAGCCAACCTTGCAGGGCTTTGCCCCATCTGTGACCCCAATCTGAGAACCTCTGAGCACATGTTGACATCACATAGTCATCACACCCAGAAGACCTGGGGCCCATGCTGGATCCCAGAGACCTCTGAATCTGGAAGCTTCTCCAAAGCCCAGCCTCTGTCCAAAGAGGCAAGGGAGTAGCTGGGAGAACTCTTAGCCAGCACAGGGACCCACAACCCAAAGAGGGCAGTCTGGCTCCCCGACAAGACACAGGCAGACACCACTTCAACAAACTACAAAACAATGTTCCTTACCAGGCAAGTCTGAAAGCAATGGAGCTCCCTTGTAGCTGGTGGATATTCTTAAAGCCGTGGTGGTCAGGAACTGCAAAGATAAGACCTGTTAGAAATTCTCAGTGTCGGACACATCGACTCCAATAAGACAGGTAGACAGCATTCAGCCAAGGTAACAATTTGCTGGGCTAGTTGAGAGAGTCAAAAACATTTAATAGCCCCCACTGCCCCAATTCATTGAGCAATTTTAAAACTGGAAACTATGTGACCTTTGCTGCAATAAACCAAATTTGCTCAGCTTCTTTTTTTTTTTTTACATAGTCTAATTCAACCTTTTATTTTTTTAACATCTTTATTGGAGTATAATTGCTTTACATTGTTGTGTTAGTTGCTGCTGTATAACAAAGTGAATCAGCTATATGTATACATACATCCCCATAACCCCTCCCTCTTGCGTCTCCCTCCTACCCTCCCTGTCCCACACCTCTAGGTGGTCACAAAGCACCGAGCTGATCTCCCTGTGCTATGCGGCTGCTCAGCTTCTTTTAATGGGAAATTGCCACCTGCAAAAAGAGAATGGGGTGGGGCATCTAACCATCTCTTCTCTAGGTGGGATGGGAGAAGAAATAAGAGCACATAAGTGCCCCCCTCCTCTCTCTCTATCTCTCTTTCCCTCCCTCTCTCTCTGGAATTCTAAAAGTGAGGAACTGAGAAGGTACTCAGGGGTTCTTTTTCGCTCCCTAATTTAAGGAGCCCCCTACAGTAGACCACACACAATTTCACCCAAATTTCAATTGGCTATGCCTGGTTCAGTGGCCAGAGCAGCTTTCAATGGGTCCAGACCAGGAATCTGCAACTGACCCAGGGGTCAGGAGTGTTGTGTGTCATCAAAGTCCTCTCTCTGAACCAAGATCAGAAAAGCAGCAGGATGACATAGGGGCCCAGAGGGAAAGCCGAGATGCCCACCACAGTGGTTCTAGAGCATCAGCTGGGGTGATCAAGGCCAAGCCTCAGTCTGAGATCTCCAGCTCGGAGCCAGTGCAGCGCAGAATCTAATTTGTTTTACCATGTTACAGAAAGGACTTAATAGGGCAAGCACACATCCCCTCTTGATAAGTTGTACATTCTGATATTGTAGAAGCAGAATTCCGGTCGAGATTTAAGGATGTGTCTGCAAGTGCGTCAGAAGATGCATTTGGAGAGCACGTGGTGGCAGCCCCAGACCAAGGTACTTGAACATCAAACCACGGATTTCAACACTCCATCCAACTCCAAGACTGATTTCTGGCAACCAAAAAGGTGTTTGCTGAGTGTGTGCTAGAAGTGTTTTCTCAAAGTGTAACAGGGACACCGCTATTTGTAAACAAATTTCTACCTGCCTATCTTTTTTCTTTTTTCTTTTTTTTTTTTTTGTGGTACGCGGGCCTCTCACTGCTGTGGCCTCTCCCGTTGCGGAGCACAGGCTCCGGATGTGCAGGCTCAGCGGCCATGGCTCACGGGCCCAGCCGCTCCGCAGCATGTGGGATCCTTCCGGACCGGGGCACGAATCCGTGTCCCCTGCATCGGCAGGCGGACTCTCAACCACTGCGCCACCAGGGAAGCCCTACCTGCCTATCTTGAGACAGAAAGCAAAAGTCTACACCTCAACCATCTGTAACGAGGACAGAGATTACAAGTCTCTCTCTCTCCTCTATCAGATGATCTTCTGCATTTGTTTTTTCTGTGTCACTCAACATGAAAATCTAGGCAACGTAAAACACGTGCTCAATGCTGTGCTTTCCTAGGTTCTACCAGAGCTGAGAGGAACAGGCGTCCGGCACCCGACGTGGCTTTACGAAGATTTAATTTGCTCACAAGGCTCCTCACGCGTAGCAGGAGGTGGAGGACAGACTTAGATTTTATATCCAAGCTCATGGCTTGCAAAATTTGAGGGCTATTCTCCAGGGGCTGTTCACTTAGAAGCCTTGTAAATTCCAGTGACAGGGAGAACACGGGGAGACTTCACTGGGCAAGTCCCACCCCTGCTTGTCCTCCGGCTTCACACCACTGATCAGACCTCCGGCTCCTGCAATCTGCCTGGGGTCCTCAATCACTCGAGGCCCCAGCACAGCCCTGAGGCTGTGTTGGAGCCGTGCTCTTGTAAGGGGTCCCCCGAGTGCTTAGGGGGTTGCCCAAAGGTGGCTACCTGCCCGGGAAGTTTTGCCTAACAAGCTTCCTGCTAGAATGGGAACGTCAGGAAGGGAAATCTAGTTAGTGCCATTTGTGCCTTTGTGAGCCAGTCTAAATAGGAGGGGCTCCTGGTGTCTGATGTCATTACAGTCACTGCAAGTCGGGCAAAGGTGACCACATCAGACACTGATGTTCTTGATTCAGATGGGGAGGAAGGAAGATGGCAGTGCAGTAACAGCTCTTCTGGTGCAAGTAAGTAACTCGCACTGAGAGATAATGCAGTAACATAACCAGAAAAAGGTCCCTGACTTGAGGCCCCCGCTCATCCCTGCCTTCCACAGGGACCCACCCCACAGTGAGGAGCCAGGGCAGGGGCGCCACCCAGGAGACACTGCCCAGAAGTCCAGTTTGGTGCAGGTACCACCAGATCAGAGGAGGGGCGGGAGGGGGCAGATCACAAAGGCAGCGAAAAGCATGGCATGAGTCAAGGGGGTTTGGGTAGCAACCACCTCACCAAAAAAATGCCTGAAATCCCATCCACTACATTGATAACCCCTGCCTCCCCTTTAAAACGCAGGGAAGGCCCACATGCAGTCATTCTCAGCCACCAGCCCCAGGGAGTGAATGTGTTTAGGAGACCTGTTCCGTCAGTGGCTCAGACCTTCTGTGTGCCAAGCCCTGGGGTAGGCCAAAGGCAAGCAGATGTGCCAAGGGATCCAGAAATGGCGCACTGTGTGAAGAGTCTGGCAGGACAGGGAGCCTGCCAATAGGGGGCCAACGGCGGGACACCAAGGAGGGAGGGAGGGCATGCGAGCTGAGCCCTTCAGCAGTTGCAGGCAGGGCCTCGAGGGAGACAGGGCTGGAGGTAAGGGGAAGGCAAAGGTTCAGAGATCCTGACACGGGGCTGTAGCAAGGAGTGCAGGGTGGCTGCAACTTGGAGAGGCAGGAGAGAGAAAGCAGGGAGCACTGAGGGGGTCTGGGGAAGGAGGGATTGCTTATAGCCTGAGGCACTTCCAAGGCCCCTCTGAGGAAGGGGAGGGGAGGAGAGGGGATGGAAAGCTCTGAGAGAGGGACTTTGGAGTGGGGTGGAGAGGACAGGAAGACATGGGGGACAGAGACAGAAAAAAGTGGGAGGTGGTCCAGGCAGCTCTTGCCTGTCCTGGCACACAGTGGGCCCACACTGCGGCATCCCTGTGAATCCGCTGGGCCCCCACTAGGGGACAAGGCATGCCCCTCCCTCATGAATTCTCCCAGGGGAGACAAGGCAGCTCTGAGCAGAGCCAGGGAAACCTTGGCATGCCAGGAGCCCAGCCTCCCATTCTCAGGCACAAAGGCGCTGAGGGAAGAGGCCGTTGGCGAGTCAGGAGATGAACAAAGATGCCACACACTCCCCATCAACAGTGCCTCTGTAATGAGCCCCGAGTTGACCACAAAAGATCCTTCCTCTAGGCAAACATGTTGCCTTCCCGTGGTCATTACACACCTGTCGCCCACCCTACACCATGACAACTGGAAAGTCATACAAGTGACAACAAGAGTTACCATTTGCTGAGGGCCTGGTACAAAGCACCAGGCACCAGGCAGCAAGCTGAGGGAAGTCCCTGGGTCACCCCACAGCACATGGGGAAAGGGCTATGTCCCATTCACCTTTTAGTCCCTAACTTCTGGCAGAGGGCTTGGAGCTCAGTAAATGTTGTGTGGAGGGGTGGAAGGGAGAGTGGGAGGGAGGGAAGGAAGTAAAGAGGGAAAGGAAGGATGGAGGGAGTAGGGGAAGGTGGAAGGACAATAGGATAGAAGAGGGATGGAGATGGATAGAGGAAGGAAAAGAAGGGAGGGAGGGAGGGAAGTAGTAGAGATGGAGGGAAGCAAAAGGAGGATGGAAGGGAAGAAGGAAGGGCTGGTTCACATCACCCCTCCCCTGGTCCCCGTTCTGCTCCAGAGGCTCCCCTGCAGGAGACGGAGTATATTCCTAGAGAGACAGGATCACCCTCCTCAGGGGTCACTTGGAGGCCCAGCAGCAGAAGCAGAGCTGTCTGCTGAGGAGTCTGGGCAGTCTGCGGCAGATGGGAGTAGAGATCAACGGCTTTCCTTCCAGACAAGAGTTAGGAAAGAAGGATTCAGAGACAGGGACAGCAGAACTCCTTCAGCCCTCTGTCTGGAGAAGGGTGCAGCTAACAGGAGACATGTCTGGAGTTGTCTGAACATTACACCCCAGTCGTCCAGGGCCAAGGCCTCTGAACCTGCTCTCCTGGGCAGCGGGCTCTCCTCCGTCTGGAGGGGCACACAGAGGGGTGCTCGAGCCTCTTCTCCAAGGGACACTACCTGGGGTTACATCACCCTTTCCGAGCGTCTGGGTGCCCCTCCCAGCTCAGTACTTAATATTCTCTCCAGACCCGCTAGGGACAAGGACCCTGCCCAGAAAACGGTGGCTCCTCTGAATGGACTTGGAAGTTCCATTCCAAAGCACTGAGTGATTCGCACTTTCCTTCTCCGAGACTCTGAGGGATGAACACAGCCCCAGTGACAGCCCTCACCACCCCCATAAGTTCCCAACAGGAGAGGCTTCCTGGTGAGGAAAGCTACCTGGGAAAAAGCCTCAGGGACTAAGTCCCTCATTTACCCCTCACCTGTCAAGCGCCCCCCGTGTCTCCTAACTTCTAGCTTCCGGGGACCCGGTGGTATGCAATATTTCTGCTTGTGCGAAACTTATGTCTTAGTGAGCAGTGACAGATAAAAGTAAAATATAATGTTAGCGAATAATAAGTTCTAAGAAGAAAAAATAAAGCTGGGGAAATGACGGACAGTGACAGAGACTACCTTAGATAAGGTAATCAGAGGAGACCTCGCTAAAAAAGTGACATTGACAAGGGACCAGAAAGAAGTAAGGGAGTGAGCCCTGTGAACAGCTGGGGAAGAATTTTATAAGCAGAGCAAACAGTGAATGCAAAGGCCATGGTGTAGGACGGAGCTGGTGTGTTGCCCATGGAGCCAGGGCATGGACAGTGCGCGGGAGAATGGGACAGGGTGGGCTATTTAGGATCCAAATACCTCAGCAGGCACGGTAAGAAATATGGATTTTATTCTGAGCCATTGGTGGGTTTTGAGCAAGGGAATAACACGATCTGATTTACATTGTGCAAGAATCACTCTGGCTGCTGTGGGGAGAACAGGCAAG
The DNA here is from genome assembly GCF_008692025.1 of Phocoena sinus. Taxonomy (NCBI): domain Eukaryota; kingdom Metazoa; phylum Chordata; class Mammalia; order Artiodactyla; family Phocoenidae; genus Phocoena; species Phocoena sinus. The sequence goes on from NC_045781.1 coordinate 20,001,813, forward strand.
AGGGGGCCAGAGTGGAGGCACGCAGAGCACTGGGGAGGCTGCTGCAGTTGTCCAGGTGAGAGAGGAGGCTGACCTGACCTGGGCTGAGAGCCGCAGTGATGGGGAGAAGCAAGCAGATTCAGGATGCCTTTTGTGTGCAGTCAGTGAGACTTGCCAGGTAGGACGTCAGGTATAACGGGGGCCCAGAGTCACCCTGTGCTCATCCTGGCCCGCCACTCTGGTGGCACAGATCACCACTCCCAAATCAGCCCTTACCCGGGGCTCAGGTGCAGTAACCATATGTTTCTGATGCTTTGACATCTGGGGTCTTGATGACCCTGCAGGGACAGTCGCTCCCAGAACTAGCCAATTCCCAGAGATAGCAAATGACACCCCTGGGAGCACATCTTTCATTTGCAAACGAACCAATCCAGAACCCATGCCCCAACAACCTTCTGTATCAGGCTCTCACAATCTGGACCACCGTCCCCCTGCCCTAGTTGCCTCAGGGTCGGGTACCAGACAACCGGTGACAGCCCCTGAGCCCTGGAGCCTACTAAAATTATCTGACTAGCCAATCCTAAGTCTGCTTACCCTGCCTTGCCGCGCCTTTCTCTCAGAAACCGCATTTCCCCTCGCTCCTTCTTCTTCCTGACCAACCCTGATGCTCCCCTGGGCAGCACTGCATGACATGGCATGCCCCCTCCCCTTAAGAGCTATGAGTAACAAAAGATCTTTTCGATGGCAGTGTGTCCTGATCTGTTGGCCTCACCACACGCTTGCTCTCGGGGTCACCTTGGAGCCACTGCCCTCTTCTAACTTCTGCCAGAACAGGTGCTTGAGGAGCTGTTGTTCAACAGCCGCAAAGTGGCTCACAGCAGTGAAGGAACACTCGGAACTCAGCCAGCTCTTGCCTAAACCCCGTCAGCCCGCCCCATGGGGTCCCACAACTGACCCACCTCAGTCGGGCCTCCACATACAGGGCTGGCACCTGTGTGAGCGTGTGTGCATGTACCTGTGTGTTTGTGCACGTACATTTGGGCTGGGGGGTGGCAGCTGCCACCCTGATGCAGAGCCCAGCATCACAGGACACAACTGAAATATTATAACACGGAGTGCGTTGGGCTGCCCAGACATGCTTCCAAAGGAAGCCTCTTCTTTCATTTTAAAACAAAGGTAACTTTGATGGAGAAGCTATTTGATACCTGTTCGATCTAAATGCTTTCAGGATACACAGACATCAGACGCTCACAGGAACCTGAGAGCCCGCGATATCAGCCCGGGCGCTGGGATGATAAAAGAGGAGTGGAGAGGCTCTTCCCATCAGCTTGCGACCCGGTGCATGTATTTTTACATGCTTTAGCATGAAAAAAAGCCAAGATGCTCAGAGCCAATCAAATTACTTCCCTGTCTCTTTAATAAACAAATCCATGTGCACATTAACAGTGTTGAAAATTCAATTTAAACTCTTTGTCTGTTGCTGCTTACTCTAAAGATGGTCTTTCTTAAACAACAGAACACCAAGGAGTCGTTAGTGCTCTCTCTTCATTACTTCAAAAAACCAATCATTAGACACCAGAGTATATACGTAATTAGAAAATCACTTCCTTTGCAATCCAAGCTAAGTAGTTTACATACTGTAATTACAGGGACAAAATCAATTTTTAATCATTTCCCTGATTGGGCTCATCAGCTCTGTGGGAACATTGTAACCTGCTTGTTGTGCAAAAGCAACATCTGGGCTAAAACAATTACCCTTTGTTTGCTACAATATTCCTTAAATCTTTTTGCTTGCATAAAAAAATGAAAACATGAAGACAAGATATTTGGATGTCTTTTTGTCCTTGATCAACATATATCCGAAAGTTCTCTTCGTGACGTGAGTTTAATGTTCCCCGGAATTTACGGTTTAACAGTACACATCCAAGGAATGTATTTTTTCAGTGAGATAAAAGTATCTGATTGTTTTAAAGATCCATTCAGCTGCCTAATTGTTCCATAGCTAACACATGGTATTCAAACAACCCACACATTACAAAAGCTCATCTGGGTAATCATGGGCAACTATTATTGCGATGGTTTACACTTTTCTAATACAAATGAATGGATTTTATCAAAATTTAGAAAAAAACTAAAAAGCTGAGTATGTGTGAAAAATAGTTGGTATGAATTGGCAAGGCGAGGCTAAGCATTTTGTTCTCTTAATAGGAAATGACCTCATTTACACTGGAGTAATAATTAGTACTGCTTCACTGACAGTTAAGAAAAAAAACTTTCCCAGTATAATAAGGCAGCATCTCCTTTGTTGGGAGATCTACATTGATTATTAACCCTTGCCAAGAAATTCCAAGTTTAACTTTACGTTCCACTGGGCTCATGCTTGCTGGCAAAAGATAAAAATAGCTGCTTTGGAAACCATTGCCTCTCACCCAGATTTCCAAAGTTTCGCATCTGAGCTTTTAAGTGACAATCTGAAACACACTGGTGTCCCCTTTGAAGGGACATGGAAAGCCCCCACCACCTCACCCCGCAGCCCCAAGAGCCCCTGTCAGCCTCTGCACTCCCCCGGTGGCCCTGGTCCTCCCCATCCTTTTGAAGTTTATTGGCTTTGATTTTTGCTTGCAAGTCCCCCAACCTACAATTAATTCATAGTCAAAACAGCCCTGAGAAGGAGAAAAGGAAAGAGGGAAAGTGAAGGGAGAAGGAAGAGATCCTTGCTGGCGATTCAGTCCAGGCTGATGGTGCAGGAAGGAGACAGGGGTGCATGAGCCCTTAAAGAAATACAGTCCAGGAAACGGCCGGAATACGTTCACACACACACACACACACACACACACACACACACACACACCACTTCTGAAGGGACTTGTTCACTGACCTAACCATTCCTGAACTCGTAAGACTGACAACTGACATGTATTGAGCACTTACCATGCGCCAGCCAGAGCCTCTCATGACAATATTGACCCTCATGACAACCCAGTGAGGTGGGTACCATTATCATGTTCATTTACCGATGGGAAACTGAGGCACTAGGCACAAAGTAACTTGCCCAAGGTTAAGAGCTCATGACCATGGGAGCCACTGTGCCCCACTGTCTCCCAGCACCAGACAACATCTCTCCCCCGTGGCCTTGGAGAGCCCCGTCTCCAAAGCAGCCAAGCTTGCCTGGTGTCCACTAGTCAGAGACACCCATGGCCCCACATGCCCTCAGGAGCACACCCACGCCTTGGCACCATTCTTCACATGGATTCCTATGCCTCACCCCAAGGTGGGAGATTCCGACCCAGGGCAAGGCAGAGAAGGAGAACCTGTCCTCTAGGCTAGTGTGCTCAGGCTAGGAGGCACAGACCAGATGCACGCACTTCCCACAAGGTTCAAGATCTACGTCACTGGACATGGTGCCAAGCTGCCACGCTGGTGGAGTCCCAGAGCCTGAACCGGTGCAGGATGGCACCCCAGCTCTTCCTGCAGGCTGTTTTCTCTGAAAGCCAGTGCCTAACACTCTCCCCTATGTCTTTGCCCAACTTGGCCCAGTCTCATCCCATCCATGAGAAGGCAGATCCCACATCAGCTCAAGATTCTATAAGATGATTGGGACTGACATATATACACGAATATGTATAAAATAGATAACTAATAAGAACCTGCTGTATAAAAAATAAAATAAAATTCAAAAATTCAAAAAAAAAAAAGATTCTACAGGATGGCAAATTTGAGACAACTGTGTCCCCAGAGTAGGAGGTATGCAAAAGAAGAAAAAAAGTCCCCCAAATTTTTGGGGCTTCCCTGGTGGCGCAGTGGTTGAGAGTCCGCCTGCCGATGCAGGGGACACAGGTTCACGCCCCAGTCCGGGAGGATCCCACATGCCGCGGAGAGGTTAGGCCCGTGAGCCATGGCAGCTGAGCCTGCGCGTCCGGAGCCTGTGCTCCGCAACGGGAGAGGCCACAGCAGTGAGAGGCCCGCGTACCGAAAAAAAAAAAAAAAAAAGTCCCCCGAATTGTAAGCGCTTTCTGGTATATTGTGTCACCATATGAATTAAAAAGATTTATCCCTTTACAGAAGACATTTCATATCATCATCAGATCACAAGGTATCTATGAAGTAGCTTATCTTGAAGAAAAAATGTGAAAGAACTGGAAAACACAAAGTGCCTGTTTTCTCTTTCCTCTCTACTTTCTGCGAGCAATGTTGCTGTTCAGGTACTCTGTACTCTGCCTGGTAAATAATGCCTGAATATTCAGCCATCACAAACAGCTGCGCTGTCCAGCTTGGCAGCCACTGACCACAAGTTCCTCCCGAGCACGTGAAATGCGCCAGCCCAAAGTGAGGTGTGCTGTAAGCCTAAAATACACATCACTTTTGGAAAAATGTAAAATGTTTCATTTATATCTTTATACTTTTTACATGTTGAAATGATAATATTTTGTTTATTTTGAATTAAACAAACTTTAGTCTTAAAATCAATTTCCCCTGTTTCTTTCTACCATTTTTAATGTGGCTATTAGAAAACATTTTTTGTCTTGTTTTGTTCCTATTTTATTTTATTTATTTTTTAATTGAAGTTTAGTTGATTTACAATGTTGTGTTAATTTCTGCTGTACAGCAAAGTGATTCAGTTATATATATATATGTATATACACACATTCTTTTTTTATATTCTTTTCCCTTATAGAAAATATAAAGCTGTATACAGGTTCGCACGTGTGGCTTGCATTATGTTTATATTGTACAGTGCCAATTTCAGCCTGAGCAAAAAATCAGGCCTTTTGACAGCCGAGTTTAGCCATCATAAAAATTCACTTGTTTTCTGAAGCAGGGTTTTAGAGAAAATGTATCATCATCAATATCACTTGAAATGTTGGTTCCATAGATATTCTCTGCAATCAAAATCAAAGTTACACAAGTTCTACCTGAACCATTGTGGGATCTCCTTTACAGGTGTTGCCTTTTTCAGTTCATTTACTTTTAGTTTTATAAAACTGGTTATTCAAGTAATATGTGCTCACTTCTAGAAAATTTGGAACATCGAGATACTACAAAGAAAAAATAACATAATTCTATCAGCTGGTAGGATTGTTGTCGATATTTTGGCGTATTTCTTTCTATTCTTTTCCGTGCATGTCTCTGTGTGTGTGTGTGTGTGTGTGTGTGTGAGAGAGAGAGAGTGTTCATGATCATAGATGAAGACATACGGCATGTGCATCTTTGATTTCACATGTCCTAAAACCTCAGGTCCCAAATGTAAGAAGACTCTGTTTGGCCCTATGAGAATATAGGCTACTGGCTGAGGTGGCTGAGTTCCCACAGGTGTTACAAAGGGAAAGCATTAAGAGAAGAAGACAAGCCATAGACTGGGAGAAAATCTCAGCTAAAAACATATCTGATAAAGGACTGGTGTCCAAAATATTAAAAAATCTCTTAAAACTCAACAATAAAAAGCAAACGGCCCACTTAAAATGGGCAAAAATATCTGGATGCCTCACCAAAGGAGATCTACAGATGCAAATAAGCATGTAAGATGCTGGACATCATATGTCATTAAGGAAAAGCAAATTGAAACAATAATGAGATACCATCACTTATTAGAATGACTAAAATCCAAAACTATGACACCACCAAACGCAAAGCTGTAGAACAGGGGCTCTCATTCATTGCTAGTGAGAAGGCAAAATGGTGCAGCCACTCTGACAGTTTGGTGGCTTCTTACAAAGCTAAACATACTCTTCCCATACAATCCACCAGTCATGTTCCTTGGTATTTACCCAGAAGAGTTGAAAACACATCCACACAAAAACCAACACACAGACGTTTATAACAGCTTTATTCATGATGGCCAAAATGCATAATCAACCAAGATGTCTCTCAATAAGAGAATGGACAATCTGTGGTACATCCAGACAATGGAATAGTACTCAGCCATAAAAAGAAATGAGCTATCAAGCCACAAAATGACATAGCAGAACCATAAAGACATATTGCTAAGAGAAAGAAGCTAGTTTTAAAAGTATGATTCTTACTGTATGATTCCAACTCTACAGCTTTCTAGAAAAGGCAAAGCAAAGGAGACAGTAAAATGATCAGTGGTTGTCAGGGTTTGGGGGAGGCAGAGATGACCAGGTGAAGCACAGGGGATTTTAGGTCAGTGGAATTATTCTATATGAAACTCTAATAATGTATACATTTGTCTAAACCCATAGAATGTACAGCATGAAAAGTGATCCCTTAATGTAAACTATGGGCTTTAGGTGATAATAATACATCAGTGTTGGCTCATCAACTGTAACAAATGTACCACACTAACACAATAGGAGAAAATGTGGGGAAGGACTATACTTTGCGCTCAATTTTCCTGTATACCTAAAGCTAAGAAACAAAGTCTATTAATTTAAAAGGAAAAACAAAGGGAAAAGAGAAAGAACAGCTTTGAGGAAGCATAGGGAACTGCTCTTTCCCGGCTGGAGGATTTCCATGTCTGCAAATCAGGAAACCTCTCCAGTGCTTAGAGATTTCGGATCCTTCAGAAGCCTTCTGGCCACCACTTCTCTGACGAGTTGATGTCCAAAAACTTCCCACAGAGGCTGCTCGGGCAGTCCTTGGAGAATAGCGCTGGGCACTTGGCACAAACCCCACTGGCTGGCCTGTTTGTACTTCTGTGTGTACCACATCTCGTGGTTTTCTCGTTGGCTCAACTCACAAGACGAACTGACTTGTGTCTCCAGAGCAGAGTAGGTCAGCCAGGCCTGCACCCCCTCTCAGAGCCCATCTTCTGGACAGCAAGGGAAAGGAGCTGCCCAAACTATTTCCACTCCTCAGGCGGGGCAGCCCCCAAAGCCCCATCCTTACTTCTTCATCTCCAAGACAGAAACTTGAATGAATGCCTCAGAAAGTACTGAAAAGGATATGAGGAGTCAGACAGAGGTGCAGAGTGGGCATATGCCACCTCCCACCCGGAAACCAGCAGAATGTAGAGAGTGTCTCGAAAATTCAACAGAACCGTGGTGTCATCTGGGCATAGGGTGCCATCAAAATGCTGCTGTTCTACTGAACTGTCACCTCTCAATCCATATTAAGTTTAGCTCCTGCTACTGGTTATTCTGGAGAAGGCCATGAAAATTCAGGGCCGGGGCTTCCCTGGTGGCGCAGTGGTTTAGAGTCCGCCTGCTGATGCAGGAGACACGGGTTTGTGCCCCGGTCCGGGAAGATCCCACATGCCGCGGAGCAGCTGGGCCCGTGAGCCATGGCCGCTGAACCTGCGCGTCAGGAGCCTGTGCTCTGCAACGGGAGAGGCCACAGCAGTGAGAGGCCCGTGTACCGCAAAAAAAAAAAAGAAAAGAAAATTCAAGGGCGGACCGATTTGGAGGCCACATAAAGTATTTCGCACTGTTTTCCTGTGATTTTACAGTAACAAGAAGAATTAGTAACGAGAAGAAACAGTAACTGCCAAAGCCATGGGTCCCTCAAGTATTCTGCATGCTATAGCAAAAAAAACAAACAAAAAAAGCAAAGGTGACAGATGAAAACTAACAAGGAAAGTCTCCAGGAGTGTGACTCTGAGGGCACAGCCCACTGAAGGGGGACAGAGAGGCCTGAGAAAATCTAGTCCTTCTTAGCCTATCCCACCAAGCAGCCAGTGAAAGGCCCCGTTGCCTGTCTCATGGTAAAGTTCCTATTTCAGAAAATTCAAACCTAACAATTCACAGAAAAGAAAAAAATGTCCTTTCCTTCTCATCTTCCAAGCCTTTCCATTTTGGTAAAGATTTTATAAACATTCTTAGAAAGAGTATATTCTCTCTCCTCTGCCCACAGGTAACTAACAAGGGATGGCAGATGTTTCAGAAACAGCACATTATATAAAAAAATAAAAAAAAAAAATCCAATGTCACTAAAACCAGAATGGAAAATGTTTTATACGTTAACAAACATTGTAATGAATTTGCACAACCTTAACCGACTGTATACCCAGCATAATGAAATGGTCTCCATCTTTTCAAATAAAAAATTACGTATCTAGCACATAGCTTTAGAAAAGCATTGTTCTTTTAAAAAAAACAAACAAAAAGAACGCCTGCATTTTCCCCAGCTACCATGTAATTTGTGAGATGCATTTTTAAATGATCTGCAACAGCAGCGGCTTCATCGGTCAGATGATACCGATAGATAATTCACCAAACCATCACATGATCTTCCATCACTCTAAAAGACGCGAATATATTGCCACAAGCTTTGGGAATAATGGGTGCACCTGTTTACGGTGTCACCTCTGTTTGCTAATTGTCTCCTTGAGCTACATTTTACTTCTAATGCATTTATTTTTGACAGGCAGTGTCTATTTAGAAATCACATTACTTCAAGTGCAATTGTTCTTTTGTCTATCAAGTAAATGAAGTGTTGTTATACAGATTTCAGGTTCTGATTAGTAAAGTATCAGAGCCCCAAAAAGGTCAATCAGTTATTTACCTGAGGTAATAGAAGGATGACAGACATCTTGAATATACTCCAGCTCACGCTATAGGCCATTTTATTATAATTACTCAACTCAGTCTAACTTAAATATATATTCCTGGGGTTAGCAGCTTAAAAGGCACACTGAGAGCACATGTCCAGAGACTGGCATCAACGCAGAATGAAGGCATGTGGGTCTTGTGTTTGCACGCCGGGGTGTCACCCATTCAAATGTGCGGTCCCTGGAAATACCAACAATTGTGGCCAAACGATCGTGTGGGTAGGTACTTGTCCCCATCTGTTGGCTTGGATGAATTCTTCCATTAAAATAGATATTTTTAAAATAATTTTTCAAATGATTTTACTCTTCAGGTCTGATTTGATGAGTGAATTCAGATCAATATGAAAGTAATTACAACCGAAACAAAAGACTGACAACAACCGGACCAAGACTGCCTTCGACTTCCGCTCTAGAGCTGGTGGAGCCAGCTGCCTCCACCGATGGCCATGTGCAGGCCACGCCAACAGACCCCAAGCTGTGGCCCCTCTCCATGTATGAGGAGAGGCCGGGGACTGACTTAAGCCAGAAACCAGATTCACACAGACATTAACATACACAGGTTAAATAACGAGAAGATGTTCAATTTGAAGGAAAACATAACCTGAGCGCCAACTCACTACTGAGTGCTCAGATCCAAATGTCTAAATCTCACGTACCCTCAGATGATTCCTACAGAGTGCCCCTCCACCTGACTTACCACCTCAAAGGCAACCCAAAGCATGAATCATAGAGACAGCTCTATATTTAGGAGTCACTTGTCTCTTAAGTGGATCATCTACAATTTCTTTTTTATTCTTCCTGCTCTCTCCATCCATGAATTGCAGGATTCTCACTCCCTCCTCGCTTGTGCCCTACCCATGCTCCACGGCTCACACCGCTCAGTTATCCGTGGTGCAGCATCTAGCCGAGCACCACCAAGCCTCGCACGGGGTCAGAACACCAAACACACCCCTCTCCGGACACCCACCTCGTTCAGACCTGTGCAAGGCGGCCACCCCAGGCAGGCAGTGGGCTTACAGACAATTCTAGAGACCACCGCTACTCAACACACTTGCCAAAAGAAAGAGACACGAAAAGCCACGCTCGCCTTAAGTCACATTTTAAATTGGCTCCCTGGAGCATTCCCTACCTTGTTCACTAAAGACTGTGTGCGTTTCCTCAGTGTTTAGCATATGCTATGTAACCTGAGCAGGACTTGCATTGTATCACTAGTTGTTTTTCCAAAGTGTTTTCCCATCAGGACCATAATTATATGCAAACTACTTGACTTAGAACCATTTGCAAACATGCGTTAAATGTTCACTAGGATTATTCCACCACCTAAAAGCAAGAAAAGAGGAAGACACATGAATCCTTCCTTGGGGACCCAAGGCCAGTGAGACAGGGGAAACCCTGACATGTAGAACCACAGACTATCCTTAAGTAGCAAAACCTCCACGACGTTTTCTACAGGAGCGACGAGGAATGTCCTCTTCATTCTGCAATTTATTTCAACTCTAAGTACCCTAATCATGGGAAGTACTTTTTGCTTTTTAAACAGCCTGCTTGTTTTTACAGGTCAAGAGCATAAATAAAACAGTCAAGTTGGAAACTTGGAAAGCTCATTTTCAGGAGAAGGAAGTAGTTATAGATCGTCCATTTGTTCAGACACGAGGCAGCTCTCAGGAGGCAGCTCAGGCGCGTGTGAAAGCCAGACCCTGGCCGGCCAGCACTCACTGAGAGGGCCCAGAAGCACGCAGTCCTCTTATTTTGGGAGAATCACTCTTGGGAAAAGACTGGGGAGTTATTGGAAACCCTCAGAGGCTATACTGTAAGGTTTTAATACAAATAGGCCTCCAAGCCAAGGATTAAAGAGCGGTGAGTGAGAGGTGGATGCCACCATGGGCTGCAGAGACAAGGCCAAGCTATGACTGGGTCGCCCTGAAATTGCAAGTATCCTGAAGTGCTGACTCTGACATTTACTCATGTCACCACTGGCTCGTGATGAATGAAATTAAGTGCCTACCAATTACAATACAGGATTCAAACACTAGTAGATCATGTCTCAATCGCTGAGGATCTCAAGAAAATAAAATGCCTTGAAGCCAACATATTTAAGATGGTTAATATCTTTACCAAAAAATAAAGAAGAAGAAGAAAAAGAGGGATGGAGGGAGGGAGGGAGGGGGAAAAATCACTATCCATTTTTCCATATGAGATATCACACATGTGTGCCTATAGCCAAGAGCAGAAATCATAACCAAATAAACTGTATTCATTTGCAGACCTCTCTCTCTCTCTCTCCCTCCCTCCCTCTCTCTCTCTCTCTCTCTCTCTCTCTCACACACACACACACACACACAACTGCTGATAAAGCTGATGAAGGAAATGAGGCCATGAAAACTCACTATCAATACCAAGGTCACTGGAACAGAGAGATAGGACTAGAGTATGGGTCTATCAGAAGAAAAAATTACTGAGACAACTTCAAGAACTGGTGATAACTTCCTGTGTCTGAAGGAAGACAGTGTCACAGGATGTCTGGGGCTTTCCCTGCGTTAGACAGAACAGGGTGGGCCACGGCCCACCGAGGCTAATTCCTGAGAGCGGGCAGGTCCCAGCCTCCCACGATGCCAGGCAGAGGACACAAAGAAGGACATGGCTGGCAGCAGCTTAAGACCACAGTAAGCCACCAGACCACATTTTTATTGCTACCTTCACTTCTATTTTTTCTTTATTCTGCATGTGCTAGGAGAACCCGTGCCCCCTCTTCTTTTTATCAAACATTCCTAATGTAGTGACAAAATGAGGGAGAATGAAAGATTATTATAAAACAGGACTTTTATGGCTAGCGTCTATGGAACAGTCACACTGTTACATATATTTTCTCTAAGTAATCAGAAATGTATTGGTATTTTGAAATTATGTATCTCTAATAACACAAAAGTACTTAAGAACAGAAATAGACAGTAATGGAAAATGCAGTCAACTGTTGACAACATATAGAATTTCTGAAAATAATTTGCAGAGAAGAGCACAGCAGATGAGTCAAAATTTTCACAAAAATATTTCTTGCCTCTGATAGTCCAATGTAATTCATTTTCTATCTCTGTTCATTAATCATTGTTAAAATTAGTGATCCATTTCTTCCACTCTGCCATCTGCACTCAGCTTCGTAACAAACATGACACCTTCCTGCATAATAAAACCTGACAACTACTAGGATGCATTTCCAAATAGCTTTCTGCATATTTGCACCTCTATAACGGATTCCGTTGTCAGACAAAAGTGGATTATTTAACCAGAGTTCTTTCTTTATCAATTCAGAACACAGATGTGTGTGAATGTGTATGTGTGTGTTAAAATATGATCAAGAAAAATCCGTTAATTTTAATTTAAATAAATTTGTCCTGTCTTAAGTAGAAAGTATTTTAAATCCAGGTTATGCCAGCCAATATCACTCACCAGAAGCACAGTGGGGAGTATTATGCTTGATATATGAAGTTTACGCAAATAATTCGTGGCTTCACCTTGTAAACTTTTCTAATAAAAGTGATCTTGACATTCCAACCTCCCAAAATTTTTTTTTTCATTTTAATATCCGGCTTTATTTTGTTTTTTCAGTCTTTGATCACAGAATTTCAAATAAATATTTTTAGGGAAAGACAAAACAATCAAGGAGCAGGGAGATACAGACGAGAACACCAATGAATAATTAAACACATGCCAAGTGTTCCCTTGGGGAAGCCACCACTGGGTCCAAACTGCGGGGAAGCATTCTTAGTCCTCCTGGATGGCAGTCCACATGGTGTCAGTCAGTCTGACAGTGATGAGGATGAAGAGAGAAACTGCAAACCGGGACCTTCTCCTTACCCGCTGAAAGAGCAGCCTCTTAGGAAGAACATCTCTGAGCTTCCAAGAAAGCAGGCCCACTTGAACAGCAGAGCAGACCTGCAACCTACAGCTAGCCTGGACTGAGGTGGGCATGATGAGCCGACCCCAGGTCTGTCCAAGGTGAAAAAGGCAACTTGTATTTCTCTACTTTTTCTGCCCACTCTGAGTCTGCCTCTTCTCTCCTTGCCCCTTCTTCTGGACATGGCAAGCCCTAACTAGGGACCTCAAAATCCTCGAGAAACACACTTCCAAGCAATTCAGCCTCCTCCTGCCTGTAGTCCCTGGCACCTGCCCAGCTCCATGCTGGGAAGCCCGGGGGTATACAGAGGTGCCCCAACACCGAATCAGCCCCCCAGGGACTCGCCACATGGTAGGAGAGACATGCAGATGTCTCCAAACCAGGAGAGAACGCTAGGTGCCATCACAAAGAGAGAACTGCCAAGGGAACACTTCATCCTAACCTGCAGTACGTGGGCTGGAAGAGGACCCGGGGGGAGTTGTAGAGACAAGATGGCATCTGAGCTGATCAAGACATCAACAAGCAAAGTCGGAGAGGAATGGGATCCTGGCAGCAGCGAAGTTGGTGGTGGCTGGCACCCCAGCATTTGGGGAGGGTTTGGGCTGGACCGAGGGGCTGGATGAATGGCAGGGCTGGAGCAGCCAGTACCCCGTCTCTGAGGGACACACGGTCATGGGCACAAGGGGGAGGCTGAAGAGGTAGCACCTCGAAGGCACAGCCAACAAATCGCACGGGAAGCCAGCACAGCAGCAGGAAGAATACACAGCTCTGTGACAAAATGCACTTCCTTTGAAATTAAGGGAATGGCCGTTTAATGACTGCTGGCCAACGACTCTGTCTCTGTCTCTGCCCCCCCACACACACCCACATACACACACACACACACACACACACACACACACACACACACACGGCTATTGACAGAGCAGAACTTTTTGTTTAATCCCCCCGGTTTATCTTTCTCTGTCCTCACAGCCTGGTGTGGACTTGGAGCGGATCCCCTAACTAAGCCTGATTAGAATGAGAACAGTCAAAAGACAAACTTTGCAAAAATCAAGGTTTAAAATAGAAATAGCAACTGACCCTCAGCTGTACTGCTGCCGGCTGGGACAGTGACAATAGCGACTCTTTTGTTAAACTTTCCTGTGAGACGTGCTCACCAGACTGGGGGGTGTGTGTGTGTCTGTCTGTCTCATGTACGAGAGAGTGGGAGAAACGTTTTAAAATAGCCCTGGCTCAAAAAAAAATTAATCACAAATTACCATTCACCCCTCAACAGCCAAAATGTCTGTTAATTCATTTAACATATACAAAATCCGAAGCTTCCCTATAAATATTTCAGAACTTGAAACCTTCCATTTTGTCCCTGGCCCTGAACAATAACACGCACACACGCACGCGCGCGCACACACACACACACACACACACACACAAACACAACTATGGGGGTGGGGCCTGGGGAAGTTGAGGGGAGGGTATGAAACCCCCTCCCCCAGGCATTGTCTCCCAGCCACCCGGCTCCTCCAGCCTGGAGTTCCCTCTTCCCTTCACATGTCTGCATCCTGACACATTCAATTTCAGGTTATCAGCACATCTGAATTATAGAATACTGATGGGGATAGAGGGCAGGCCTCCCTGGGCTGATTAGCACCATTTAAGAAAGCTTTCGCCAGCCGGCTTCATTGGCTGGGAGCGCCACCATGGTGGGTGGCCTTTCTGTATTAGAAGTCAACACAGAGCTGTCTCATTTGAATTAAATATGGACAGAAAGAAAGAGCTAATGATGCTTATTCATAGCTAACCTGTTTCAAGTTCACCAGGCTGCCAAACTTGGAAGTAAAAACTGAAAGTTTCTTTCCTGTGTGTCTGGATTGTTGGGTATTCTTATTTTCTCTTGCAGTTTTTCAGTGAGTCTGAAGTGTGTGTGTGTGTGTGTGTGTGTGTGTGTGTGTGTGTGTGTTTAGATTTCAGCCTAGCTCAATCTGGGAGTTTCTTTCTAGAAAGTTGCCTCAGTAAAGATTCAGGGAAAAGCTTTTAATTTGGTTACAGACAGACAACAATGGAAAGGCAGGGTCTGATTTTAATCCATAAATACATGAAAACACACACAAATTTGCCTATAGGAGATTTCTTGCAACAGAATGAGTAGCTGAAAATTTGATTAGCACAAATAAATTTCTGACACGGGACTGAGTGGTGCAGTGATTCAGAAAAGACCTAAACGTACAGAATACTGGAATCACTGGGTTGAGAATAATACCCTCGTTCATGGTAGCATTTACCTTTATATCTTCACTTTCACAGATACGCACACACCCCATGATTTTTAATTCCCCTTCTTCCTCAGCATGGGCAACTCCTCCGACACCGAGTTAATAAAAAGGGCAGGAGTTTCCAGGAGCTCCCGAGGGCCCTGCTGACTCCACGGGTGATGGCCCCAGAGCGTGGGTGAACCGGGGGCAGGCATGGGCTGTGGCTCGGTCCCGGAGTCCAGGCTCGGAGACCGGGCAGGGACCCAGGAAATGCTCTCTGAAATGACTCTACTGGAGACCGTCTCTAGCACTCACACACCCGGCCAGGCTCTGCTTCCATTCAGCTCACTGTAACGGATATTCACGGAGCCTCTGCTGTGTGCCACGCACTGGGTTTCCAAAAGGGAGATGTACACGCTCCCAACCCTCCTCCTCGTCCGCCCCTCAGGATGCGGGTCCTGCGCCCTGCCCTGCCTGTCTGTGGGCCGCTGGGGACGTCCACCCTCACGCCTGTCCACACGGTGGGGTTCTCTGTCCTCTCCACACTTGCCTCTCTCTGTGCACCCACACCTGACAGGGTGCCCCGGCACAGCTGCTTTTTGACAGGTCGTTCCCACAGGGCTGCCCTTGCCTCTTCATCTGGGTGGCAAACTCCTCAAGGGCAGAAACCACATCTCCTCCTCCTTGGAGTCCTCCCCAGAAAGTCTCAAATACTGAATCAACCAACCCCAGCCAACTATCTGGGTGCAGAGAAGGAGGCGGCGTGTGAGCACAGCAGAGTGGGCAGCCCCATCCCCAGAGGGAGCCCGGGTGCCCACCACACCTCCACCACTGCAGGGAAGTAACCCCGTTGTACCTCCACTCTTCACCACCCACCCCGGCTCCCTCTGAGCACCCAGCAACCAAGAGCCCTGAAAATGCCACAAGGAGATGTCCAACCCCTGGCCACAATGCTGCTCCAAGCCTGCGACCACTGTGCAGCCTTCCCTCCCGGGGCACTGCAGGGGCGCCGGCAAAGGAGCACAGCGTGTCTTGCCACTCGTTCTCATAGTCCCCCCTACACACAACCTTGAAACACTAAAAGCAAAACACAGCTCAGAGCAAAGCACTAGGAACGGCGCTCCTATGGCCTCTGAGTCAGCACAAGCCTACCCTTTGACTGCATGTCCCCCCAGAGTCACTTGGCACAGTGGGACAGTTTGGTGACTGCCTCTTTCCCACTGGACTTCAAGGACGCATCCATGGTGGAAGGGAGGGAAACGCCAAGCTCAACCTGCCCCTCCGGGGTCTGTCTGCTGAGGGAGGGGCACTGGGCTCAGTGTTCTTACTTGTCTTTAATGGGTTGGTGGAGTTTTTCTTTTATGAAACACCATCGTCACAACCTAAACTAAACACACATCTCGAAAAGGGGTGAACCAGCTTTCTCATCGTTAGCTTTGAACCCGCACAGACCTCCCACAGTGCCAGTAATTGCATTGCCAACAAGACGCAGAAGTGCACCCAAGAGCAGCATGAAACACGAGGGGTAGGTGGGACTCGTACCCACAAAGCGTGTACCCAGGCTGTGCCGGAGCCCTGCCTGGGGGCTGGCCAAGGGGGTCCCCTGAGCACCTGCTACCTTTGCGCCCAGCAGCCGTCTCCATACCTCAGTCACCCACAAACCCCCTTCACAATCCCCACCGTCTCTTGTGCTACCTGGACTGTTATTTACTTAATACTCTTCAAATTAACTTTAAAGCAACTCACTTTTTTTTAACTTAGCCTCACCTTTAAGCAATAATGTCTGTGAAATCACAGCTAGGATGTACTACTTATATTTTTCTAACAGGTCTTAAAATACCCAACTGTTAAAAGTTTAAATCGACGTATCATCTACAATTGTCTCATGTAGTGCAAGCCACATCGGTAGAGGCCTAAGGAAGCACAGCAGAGACTGGAGTAAATGGGACGGGACGGGGTCCGAGGGTCTCCCGTCCATCCTGGGAGCAGGAGTGGTTCGGGGCACTATGGCATGACCACCCGTTTCCCCTCTCCCCCTCTGGGGGCTTGAGGCTTCATTCTCTCCAAACTCTGCCTTAAGTATAGCGGCCATGGCTGGTGCCTGGGGCATAATTTCCTAACTGAGAACCCTTACCCTGTCACTTTCCAACCTAGAGAGGGACCCTCAGTAGCAACACTGTGAGTGGCTAACGAACTCCTTTCTGATTCTATCCTAAACTCACCACCAGGAGTTTATCTCACTGTCAAGAAAGCTCTGCTTGAGAATAGCCAGTGCCCACATGACAGTGGAGCTGGCCTTGACCACTACCTCTCCTCCTGGCCCCTAAGTATGATCACACAACTGTGATCTTTCTGGCAAAAAAAAAAAAAAATTGCGGGTTTCCCTGG
The DNA here is from genome assembly GCF_008692025.1 of Phocoena sinus. Lineage (NCBI taxonomy): Eukaryota > Metazoa > Chordata > Mammalia > Artiodactyla > Phocoenidae > Phocoena > Phocoena sinus. The sequence goes on from NC_045781.1 coordinate 20,018,830, forward strand.
TGGCGCAGTGGTCGAGAATCTGCCTGTTAATGCAGGGGACACGGGTTCGAGCCCTGGTCTGGGAGGATCCCACATGCCGCAGAGCAACTAGGCCCGTGAACCACAACTACTGAGCCTGCGCGTCTGGAGCCTGTGCTCCGCAGCAAGAGAGACCGCGATAGTGAGAGGCCCAGGCACCGCGATGAAGAGTGGCCCCCGCTTGCCACAACTAGAGAAGGCCCTCGCACAGAAATGAAGACCCAACACAGCAAAAATAAAATAAATTAATTAATGAACTCTTACCCCCAACATCTTCTTTAAAAAAAAAAAAAAAATGCCAGCAGAAGCTCTGCAGTGGGAAGCAGAATCCTCTTACCCCTCCCAGCAAAGTCTAAACAGACAACTGAGTGACTCCATGAAATGCGGGTATTTCCTGAACATGGACAACCACCCTGATGGTCCCCAACCTGGACAGGGAAACACCCATCGCTCCACCCAAGACAGGACGAGAAAGTCCAAAAGCAGACATTTGCGCTTGACCTGTTGCAGTATGGATGGATGGAACTCTCCAGAATTCATGTTTAAAATAAATGTAATTAAGACATCGGAGTTCCTCTATATGTTCAATATCTTAATGATCAAGTGGTAAACTTCAGAAAGAAACCCCAACAAGTAAACTCGAGAAGAGGCAGAGGAGAAGAGTAACTAATTATCATTCATCTATCCGTCCGCATTTTAAGCAAACTACGCAGCCAATGGCATGGCTTATTGGATCTAAAGGCTTGTGGTGGCCTCAGGAGATGAGGAAGCTTCCAGAGTGTACATGTGGGTTTGGGCAGATATACTTCTAGTCTTGGAAAAGCCATTCCCATATTACATGCCCTAAGACAGTGGTTCCCAGACTTTAGCTACATCCAAATCTCCTGGAGACATTATTAAAATACACACTGCTGGTCCCTATCCACAGAGTTTCTGATGCCATGGTCTCGGGCAAGCCTGAGAACCTGCATTCCTAACAAGTTCCCAGGTCCAGGACCACACTTGGACAGTCACTGCCCTGGGTACTCTCAGGAGCCCTGCTGCTGCATTTTTTCTGCAAGGGAAGAACCGCATCCCTGCTCCCCAGTGTATCACTATGGTAATCTGAAAATTTTATCATCAGGAGAGTGTGAGGTCTTCTCTCTTTAAGGTGTAATCACCCATATGTGAAAGCATCAGAATATAAATGACGCAGAAAAAGCAAAGACATCAGATGCCTATTCCTGTTCCATGCAAAATCACCACCATCACCACCACCCCCTTGCAAAAAATTAAAGCAAATTAAAAAGGAGAGCTTGAGTTGCTATAAGGTTCTCTCAGATTTCCCCTCAGAAATGTCATAGGTTTCAGGTAATTTGCTTGTCTTTAAACAAATCACCAGAAACCTAAAATATTTTTAATGGTGTACTTATTCCAATGTAATAATAAAAATTTTTAAATTATTCTACATGACTTATGTACTAAAGTACTAGTAACATAAAAATATACATTTGTAAATCATGCATCTATTGAATGGAGCCAATCTGTTGAGATGATCGAGGCCCCAACTGATGAGAAATGGTAAGTAACTCTTTAAATAACACATCTCATATACTTTCCCTTTTTGCCCCAAAGGTATTTTCCGCAACGTGAGGAGTACCGCACGCCTCGTCCCTCCTCTGAAGGTGAACCTCAGACCCGGGCTGTATCTGCTTGTCTATGAAGCTTGCTCTTCTCTCAGATTAAGAGGATGGAGCTGGTTTTGGTTTTAAAGCCCTTCTATCACCAGAGTCATTGGAGGTGGCTTGGACGTGAACTGGGTTGGTAGGTTGTGTGGGTGACACCAGAGTGTTCATCCTATTTGCATTTACCAATGACTTCTATTTAACCCGCCCAAGTGGCGTAACTCCTCCCTCTTTCCTGTGCTATTCATGGCCAAGACGGCAACCAGAGGGAGGACCAGCACCTCGGGTTATTCTCAAGTGGCACCCCTACCAGGTGAGGACTGGAGAGGACTGAAGGACAGGGAGGGAGGTCAGGAGCCGGAGGAAGCTGAGCCACATGCAGCAGCAGCTCCGAGCAGGTCCGATAACACGAGGGACAAGACCGTTCGCTCCATACGCTCCACCTCAACCAGCTCAAAGACAGCATTCTGGAAATAACGTTCACCTAACCTCAGCTTTCTGGGCTCCCGAGTTTGAACAAAGAAGAAACAAGCCTCACCCTGACTCTGTGAGTGCAGACGGCAGATGGGTCCGCCCAGGAGCAGCACCAGCTAGGTGATCATACGCTGGTCTCGCAGTGGCCACCTTCCCTCCAAAGAGTCTCAGCTCCTCCCAGGAGGCAGGCCAGCAACGACATCAAGGCCCAGGGTCTCCTCCAGCACCATGCTGTTTAGTTCTTCATGGTAAACACGGTCGACCTAAAGCTGGTCAGCTGCTGGCCACATGGTGGTAATGAGCCCAAGAGCCTGGAGTTCACAATTATTTCAGATTTACTCTCTTCCTGATCTTTCATTTTATCAGCAAAACATCCTCTTGGCAATGGGTATTAAGCTAAAACTTAAATGAAAAGAAATGCAAGGAAGAGTCCACAAAAGGCATGGCGTATGAAAGGAAAATATTCAGACCTCAGCCTTGGCCTTGACCTTTTACTGTCTTTTAACATTAAACATTTGCCCCACCTTCGAAAAGATAAATGTGGCTTTTGATGACAGCCAATGTTATCTGAGGATTAAAATAGCCCTCTTGCAGTGCTCAACATTAAAGTCTTCCGCATTTGCAAAATTGCAAACAGATGCAACTCAAGTACCTGCAAATAATCTGCCAAGACCAATTTCAAAAGGGAGATTTCAAAATATGTGGAAGTCATTAGGACATGTATTATTTTTGCAATGAATAGGCGCCAGGAGTGTCTCAAGGAGCAGATGGGTGCTACTTTGTTTATAAAAGATCAACAGAATATTCGGCTGTAAATGAAGACATATAAGCTATATGAAACAATTATGGTAAAATGGCGAACATTTCAAAGCTAATTGTAATGGTCTTTTAAGATCTGAATTCCTCATTTCTTACTGCATGCTAAAATATCATTTTAGTTTTGGGTCTTGATTGATATAATTACCAAAATGACAGAAAATTAAAGTAAATGCTGTCAGTTTTACTGTTGTAAATGTTGTCACTTTATCACTTGTTTACAGTGGCACCAATACTGATAAATGAATATTTTTCAACATGAATAAAAAATGTGACCTCCGTCTCCCGGAAATCTTCCGAAAGGACAGCCCAAACGTTAAGAACCCAAGCAGACAGAGCGAACCTCAAACTGCATTATAACAGAATTCCAAATAGCCTCTCTCTCACACATGCCCAGCTTCAGAGAGCTCCTGTTGCTAATAAAAATCTCCACGATATCACAGAGGAAAAACAGAGCCAGCAAACATTTGCCCTCACCCGGGTCCCTCTGCATGTCTGTGTCACCGCCCAAGCAGGACTGAGTTAAGCTCCTATTCTATTTTCCTGTTTTATATTGGTAATCATGTGAATTAGATAATTACTCATGGAAAATGTGATTAAACATACATCGCTATTGCCAATACCGAATCATGAAGAAAGGGCATTTCTGCGAATTGCTTTTAACATCAATAGCAAACTGGGCTCGTAAAAAATGTCCAATTAAGCCAATACCTAATGATAGATGGGCTGATCCCATGACTTGCAAAGATGCAAATTGGATGCAGGAAAAATGAGGAATCGTGCGAGACATCCTGGATTTCACTCTCCACACAAAAGACTCCTTTGCCCAGGATGCTCTCGAAATTTCACTAACTCCTGCAAAGTTGAGACTCCTTTTTCCTCTTCCCTACAATTAACTTTCTGTGGGGCCTTCAATTCGGTGTGCTGCGGGAATACTCTCGCCACATCTGTAAATTGAGGAGACGTGGAAGAGAGGGAAAACTTGAGCTAAAGACCGGCCTGGAACAGCGGGCAAAGGAGTAGCTGCCCAAGAAGGAACCAGGCAAGCAGAGGCTGCGACCAGGTGGCCAGCCTGCAGAGACTCAGGAGAGGCCTGTGGCTCCCGCCCTCTCCCCAGCCCTGGGTCTCCCTCCCGCCAATCACCCCGAGCAAGGCGGCCACACGAAGGAGCATTTCCCTTCCTCCCTCTCCTGACTCACCAGCACTGCTTTTCCATAAATCTTTAAGCCGAGTGCACATACCCTCCTGTGACAGGGTCCGTGCAGACGAGGATATGCACCCTACAATCACTGATGAAATTTGTATTGACTCCAAAATCAAAAGTAATGAGAAGAAAATTGGTTCACAGCCTGACCCGGCAGTTCCAGACTGCTGTATTGAAGCTGCAGAAAGACATTTTTTTATTGTCTCCAGATTTCAATTAATGACATCGAGCTACCCCATCCTCCCATTATTAGTTTGAACAGAAGATCAGATTTAAGAAGTTTCACTAAATTAATTACGTAATAGTATCTTGCATTTCTGGAAAACCTTCCTGTTTTGTAAAGGGAAAAGATTCCTTTTACACATTGTAGGACTCGTGGAGTCCTCCAAACTGTATGCATCCACCCTAATCCGTGTTCTCTCATGTATGTCCTCCTGTGTGAAAATGCACATGTGTGTAGGATATACCAACTCTGGGCAGGGCCATGAAATCCTAGAGCATCTCAGCTGTAATTATGCCTCGGCAAATATTTCTTGTTAGGTTTTAGTGCCAAGCTAGAATGTCTTAGTATCACCACCCCAAGCTCTTAAGCCATATGCTCCCCAAAAATTAATAACAGTAACCCCACAAACAATCACCCTGTAAGCCACAAAGAAGAGCCATCTTCTTCTGAATGAAAAAATAATAATAATACATCCACAGACACTATCATTGCCCCTATCTTGAGTAAAAATGCAAATTATGCCACACGGTGCTAAATTATTCTGGGATATTTCATAATGTGAATTAATACCCACTAGAGGCTAAGCCGAGATCATCAAACTCATTTCACATAAGACAACGAATTTAACCACCCGTGACTCAATGAGTGAGAAGTTAACATGCTACCCAGCAACACTAACCACTCCAAGGTAAATTGTCTTTAAATAAAATAACCCATTTTAAAGACTTTTCAGTCCAGGGCTAACTTTCTCTGATCTCACCAGATGGCAGAATATTCACTGCTCAGGCTTTCCGTTCATACGATGGTGAAAATTATTTCTATGGAGATCAGGCTGTATCTAGTCACCATCTTCTATCAAGCCCAAGTAAAATCCTATTTCACTAAAGTGAAACCACAGAAACAAAAGCATTCCAATACTTCGCAATCTCTGCACAGCTGGGTCACCAATTCCTTGTTAGCTAAAACAAATGTCACATTTTCAATCCACATTTGAAGGTCCACATTCCAGAGGAGGTTTGAGTGATCCTTTTTTTTTCTTTTCCCAAACACGAACAATCAAATTTAAGACAACACTCCGGAAGAGAAGAAAAAAAAAAAATCAAAGGATCTCTACCCCAATGCCAAATGTATCCCTAATGCACTTGAACAATAGAAGGGCTGTGTTCCTACCCTGGAATAACACCGTCCATGTGAATCCTAGGAATTTAGTATATCTGACAGTTTCTCTCAACCACCCATAACATTCTTTCCTGTCTCATTGGAGCTGGCAAAGGAGAATTCTGTAATTGAGTGGTACAGAACATGTGCCCTCCTTGCTAGAAGATGACAGATGGATTATAAAAACTTCAAAGCGGAGCAGTTGGAGCACCAGGGGAGAGATAGTGGGTATTTGAACTCTCCGTCTTTACCCAGGAGACAATGGCACTCTGACATGGAGCATATATCAAGGAATGGTGTAACTAGATAGACATAATCTTTCTTTTCACTAAGTATTTAACATTCTGTTACGAACAAGTTTCAGCCCAGCTAAAGTGCAACTCATCTTCATACTAATCATCATAGTGCAATGGTGACACGGCCCCCCCTTTTCAATTGTGGTTAAATCAGTCCTTTTTAAACTGATTTTTTTTTTTTTTTCAAAGAAGAGGAACAGCTTCTGCTTTAGGAAGGAAAAAAGTAGAAATTAAGCATTGGGTTGGGGTTAGCGTCTTTTCTGACTCACTAATCTGATGAGGCTTTTATTTGCAATGCGTGTTCTCCTTCCCTATGACTAAGGAAGGGCTCTCACACATGGCTCACGGACCACATGCCACCAATTACCCATCTCGAAGCGCAGCCGTGACTCACCTGAGCCCAGCTGAAGCTGTCGCGCTACCCCACACGTCCCCAGAAACCAAGCCTCCCCCACCCCTCCCTCTACCCCCTGCCCAGCCAGGACACACAAGCATAGCCAATAGGCAGGGAAGTCACAGGTTCTGAATGGCACATTCACCTCTCGCTTGGTCGTCCAGCCCCACCTTTCAGCTGCAGAGAACAAATCAAAACAAGGCAGAAACACAATTCACGAGCAATTTTTAAAATCCAAGCTCTGCAGTGTAGGGTCAGGGCTGGGGACTGGCTGCTGTTGATACAGCCCCAATGACAGATCGAGTCCCTGGGCCCAAAATACTGCCCCACGCTGAAGCCCAAACTGCAAAATGATTTGCACTGATATGATGAATTATAAGCTCCAAAAAACCTTAAATTTTCTATGTCTCTTAAAATTTTGATAGAGACATAAAATGGCTTATAGAATTCTAATTATAGCAACAGACTTCAAAAAATGTCTCAATGTCAGAGATTAGTGAATCAAAGGCACATTTTTAAAATCAATTCTTGCTTCTGAATATTAACAGTATTTATCATTCATACTGCCCTCTGGAAACACCAGCTAGGATCCGTCTCCACATCTGACGAGGAGGGTCTCCCTGCGGTTATGTGGCTGATGAAATGAGGGCTCCCAAGGGGTGAGGATTTGCCTACAGGGCAAAAGTCCCAAGTGGAATGAGCACTGTGGGTGCTGCTTCAGTGGTTGATACCAAATCTTTCCAACTATCTATCGCTCATCATCATCTTCTCAATATACTCTCTACCTTCTTTAAAGTACTACAAAGTCAATGAAGTTAAAATTAAATTACTTTCATGAGAATCACGGCAACTTTTTAAAATAATTAGATATGCTCTAAATATTCCCAAAGTTAAGAATCCTTCCCTTCTACTGTTACTACTATGTAGGTACAATAAAAATAACTTTGGAAACTACCAAGTTAGTTTATCTGGGATCTGACCAAATATCTACCTTGGTCTCCATCCTACCTCAACACCTTAGCCATATACAAGGAAAGGCTCCCATTTTTCTGGGTACCTATGTTCAATTGCCAGTGCTTCCAGTGTCGATGTCACAGGCTTCGTGGGTTGCTTATGGTCGTGTCTACTCAAAGAAAAGAGAGGAACGTGTCTCTCAAGCTTGTTTCATTAAGAAAACACAATAAAAAACCCCAACGTCAATTTTCATGGGCCTTAAGGATGCTATTGACGTGATGAAGATGGAAGAGGCCGAAACCTCAGGCCCCCTGCGGCACATGCATCTGCCGCCTCCACGCCCTGGAGCCCTTCTTCAGCTTCCCCTGAGGCACCCAAGGCCCAGGAAGACTGGGGGTGTGGTCCATGGCCAAAGCCAGCCAGGGCCAACAGAAATTGCAGGGAGCGCTCCCTAAAGTGTTTTTTTTTTTAATTAATTTATTTACTTTGGGCTGGGTTGGGTCTTCGCTGCTCCGGGTGAGCTTTCTCTAGTTGCGGCGAGTGGGGGCTACTCTTCATTGCAGTGCGCGGGCTTCTCATTGCAGTGGCTTCTCATTGCAGAGCACGGGCTCTAGGCGCGCGGACTTCAGTAGTTTCGGCACGTGGGCTCGGTAGTTGTGGCTCACGGGCTCTAGAGCACAGACTCAGTAGTTGTGGCACACGGGCTTAGTTGCTCTGCAGCATGTGGGATCTTCCCGGACCGGGGCTCGAGCCCGTGTCCCCTGCATTGGCAGGCGGATTCTCAACCACTGTGCCACCAGGGGAGCCCCTCTCTAAAGTGTTTTTAAAGGTGAAAGAATTTAATAATTGTTCTTTTTTCAAGGGCAACCCATCCCTTGAATAGCCAGCAAATGTTAAGGAGACAGTTTTTAAAGGGCCGCAGGGACTGTACGTCGGACACCTGTGTGTTCCTGCTCATACGCTGCTATCTATGCACTGACAAATGCAAAAGCCTGAACATTTACCTAAGACCATCTGCACTCACCATAACCATATCTTGTCTTGAGTTCTACTATGAACCATCATTTCATAAGTATGCACTTAATGAAGAGAAAACTTCATGGGTGATCCAAACTGCATCAGAAGTGGTTTCTGGTTGGCCTCCAGTCATGCAGACACGGGGCCTCATATAGAGCTATGCCCATCCTGGTCCCTGACACCCAACGTTCCCCAGAGAGGCCTCCGTGATCAGGCGGTCCCAGCTGCCCACTGACAAGGTGCTGCTGACTTGGGGGACAGTGGGGAGTAGACAGGCCCAAATGTTCATCAAGAGAGGCCATTAACCAAAGCCCTGGGTGACATGATGGACAGATCATGTGCGCCTTGAAGACTCCCCCAAAATTCAGAGACAACAACAAAAAAATTAAGTTGTGTTTTTAAGTATTTGACACTTTATACCTGTCCCCCTGAAAAAAAAAACAGGCATCAAAACAGTCATGGTTGGGGCTTCCCTGGTGGCGCAGTGGTTGAGAGTCCGCCTGCCGATGCAGGGGACACGGGTTTGCGCCCTGGTCCGGGAAGATCCCACATGCCGCGGAGCGGCTGGGCCCGTGAGCCATGGCCGCTGAGCCTGCGCGTCCGGAGCCTGTGCTCTGCCACGGGAGAGGCCGCAACAGTGAGAGGCCCGCGTACCGCGAAAAAAAAAAAAAAAAAGTCATGGTTGGAAAAATCAAGACGAACTCTGTCCTTCCATTTATTATGCACTTTAGTACCTTCTCAGTCATACGGGGGAGGGTGTAGAGAGGAGAGAAAACACAGTCGTTTTGGTGTCTAGGGAATCAAGTGGCTCTACCTGGTCCTCTCAATCTCAGGCACCAAAGCTCAGAGACTCCTCTAAGTAGAAGCAGTGCTCCTCTCTTCACGCCCAGCCCTAGCAAAGCCCTGCTCTGTTCACTGGCCAAATCAATCAGCTCCATCACCACTTTCCCAAGACCCTTCCAGAACTGACTTCCAGCAAAGGGCAGAAAGTGCTCCTTAACAAAATATATGGAAGCACTTCTGAGACAGATGCCAGAGAGACATACCCAAACACCCCAAAAGGGCACCAGCGCCTGCTCCTCATGGCTCAGTGCCCCAAAAGCTCAGGTCACAACAATGTGACCAATCTTTAAATCGCCACTAATGTATGTGTTCCCTGCAGATGAGACACAGACCTCTGCATCACCAAGAAGGGACGTGGGTAGGGTCTTTGAAGGAAGCCTGCACAAGAAAGCCCTTTTTAAAAGTGCATTTTCATCTTTCTTTTTTACAGTGATCTTCTGCCATGGTGGAATGTAAACACCACAGGAATAGACAGAATCGTGAATTAAGGATTTGGATGCCTTGCTTTAGAAGTAATCTTCAAAGAATGCACATCCCAAACATCAGAGTCGCACCACAAGGCTCTGAGCTGCTTGTGACTGCCTGGAAAACAGCACAGGTCACACCTATTATTACCAGTTGGGTCCAGAATTGCTTTTAAAAATCAATAGAAAACATGTTCTTACATCTCATCTACTTGGCAAGAGGGCAGATTCAGAAAGTGCTCATCTTTGCCCAGAGAAGAAACCATTTAAAGGATGTCCCCCCAAAAGTTCCCAGCAGTGGGCATAAATAAGAACTGTTTTCGGTGATCACTCTGCTCGATGCTTCCCCAGGAGAAGGCACTGCAGACTAGTGGCTTCGTGAACTGCTTCCCTGGCCCTCCCCTGGCCTTCACCTGGACTTCTACTTCCGCTCCCCAAGAAGGCACAGGGCAGCTGGGGCTGTTCTCCCGGGTACCCAGCAGCTCCCTCTCTGTTCCTTTGACCAAATCTAAGTAATCACAACCACGAAATAAACAGCACAGTGGAAAGAGAGGTTTTATGGACAGGGATTGGGGATTTCCACCGGGACGCAGCCCCTTGCTATGAGCGTGGGTTTTGGTAAGTCACCTGGTACTCTGAGCTCCAGGTTCCTTGTTTGGAAAATCGGACAATGACCTTACCTCACAGAACTGCTGAAGATTCAGTGAGAAAATACATGTGAAGTGACCCGTAAGACACATGCCACAGTGGAGCAGTATGGCATCCTTCCTCTCCCCCCCCCATCTCAAGCATTGATATTAGTATTCACAGCTGTAATGCAGCATTCATTTCCAAACATTTAGGAGCACAGTGCTAGGCACTGAATCAATGTTTGCTGAAGAGTTACAGGGAGAGGGTATTTGATCCATACAGCTCATCTTCTTCAGGAAAACTCAGGCACAGGCAAGGGCATCCCCAAAACCCAAAGGCAAAACCCATGAAATAAGCTGAATGTGCCTTTGTGAACACAGGACCCAGAGCATCCTCTAAGATTAAATCTGTATGAAAAACACAGAAAGTCAAATGCTGAACCGTACATTAATTATGCACAACCAAAGATATGGGAGAGGTTAAACTCACATTTGGCTGCAAAGTGAGTTCTTTTATTTGATATGAAATCTGCACATGGTGAGGATTTGTCCTTCCTGCTTAATGTCACCAAACTTCTGGGGAGGCGTGCTAAAAAGACAAAAGAAATAGACAACAGTTTACTCAAGGGTCTTCCTTGTTAAAGGATGAAATCTAACAGGCATAAGAAGTAATGGCTTCTCAGAACCACTGCTGGCCAAGGTCAAAAGTCAAATGCACCTGGAGCAGTATTAATAACATCTTGTCCCACTTGCTCAATTAGGGAGTTATGAAGAGTATTTCTAACTCATGTGGAATTAGTGGTTTATACGATGAAAGCATAGAAGTCTCTTTCTGAGCATATACACTCACTACAGCTAGACCTTTCAAGAACATCTCCCCAGTTTCACCACATAGAAATCTGAAGACTTATTAGCCATCCAAGCTTTGTAGGTTTTCTGTTTTGTTGTTAGTTTTGCTTTGTTTTGTTTGAAGCTATATGGTCTTAAAATCAAAGATGTGTTGATAAATTGTGACAATTCCCTTGTCATCTTCTACTATTTCCTATCTGGTTTGAATTCAAACACAAAGATTCAGCCACCACACTCCATGTGGCTCTTGCATGAATAGGCCAGGTCAGTTTTGCCCAGTTTTGATGTGTGGGGTGCCAGAAAAAAAGTCTCAGTAAGTCGAGGCCAAATAAAGGATTTGTGGGACTACAGTTGCCCAGAGTGGAGCCTTCTGATGTTGTCACCAGCTCTGCAAAGTGACAGGTTCTCAGGAGGATAAGTATCTGGAATTACTTCTGCGATTGTGGCCAGGAATGCTATCTAATTTTGCAAAATGTCACCAACTTAGGACAACCTGGAGAAAACCAAAGAGACAATAAATAAGGTTTGCTAATGTTTAACCACTTCTCCAAATTCATTTCATAAACGCTCACAGCAGAACTGGAAACGGCCACCTAGACCAGCTGCTGGGGTCCATGGACATCAGCACCATCTACAAAACTGAACTCTCAGAGTGGGGCCCAAGAATAGGAATGTTTAACAAGCCTCCCAAACTATTCTCTTATCTGCCTAAGTTTGAGAGCGATTGGGCAGGCACACCTTACTCATTTTACAGATAGGAAAACAGATCCAGCTGGGGTCATAAGGTACCAAAGTGACTAACCAAGTAAGGGCCAGGACCCAGTTTGTGCCTCCATCCTACCTTTGACTCTGAAGTGTATACTGGCCTGCCGTGAGGGCACACAGTTGGGTCCCCATGAATACATATTTGCATTCACACAAACAAATAGCTGAAACACAGCAGCTGAACAGGAAGCTGGCAACTGGGAGGCCCCAGGGAAGAGAGGCTGGAAGGCAGACGTGAATAAACCCAAGCCAGAATCCCATGAAAAGCCAGGTTCCTCCCAGCCCTCTGCTGGGAGGCGGGACTCCCCTCCTTAATTAGAGGTTAATAACAACAGGTCGTCACCAGGAGGCACAACACCAAGGGATTTCTTGTTTTACCTGATCACAGAACCCATTCACAATGAAAGCCTCACCCCCCAGAAAGTTTTGGCTTTGAGTAGTAGTGGTCTCAAGCCTCCCTCGTAGAGTCTTATGATCTTTATTGTTTTTAAGTAATTAGCAGACCTCCTAAATCATTGAATGAAAAGAAAAAAGCAGCCAACTAGATAGCAAATAGTTTTTAGTACAAGAGTCTATCAAATCACAAACAATTCACTGGGAAATTATTCTAAACCATTTCAAAAGACCCACATTCCTAATTCTTTATTAAGGTTTTATTACTTCCCTCTCTTATCCCGAACCCCTCCGACAGGTGCCAGACACCCTGTTGGGTGAGGGTTGGGGACAGTTAGAGGCTGGTAAGGCACTGACACACCAAGGGAAGAAAAGGAGAATTCTGTCCTCAGGGAGCCTGCAATCTAGTAGAGGAGAAAAGATGCGCATGGGAAGAAGACACTCCATGTAGCTCGCAGAGTAAACAAATAACATGGGTCAAAGGGAGAAATTTTATACAGTGGAAGAATTCTGTGGGACAAACAGGTGGAAATGGAGACTTGTGGGACAGTCCTTCCCAGCTTCATCCCCATCTTTTATTTTTCTGTGGAATTCTCAGTTGCTGTTGACTTGTTGGGGGGAGGAGACAAGCATCCCAACACTTTCAGAAAACAGACCCTGCAAGTCGTACGAGCATCACAAAGCTCCCCAAGATGGCAGTCACTTGGGCAACAGGGTGTGACATAGGTTTAAAGTCCTCTCTCCCCTTCTGCAATCACGCTCTGTGATTCGAGCGTCTCGTTGAAGCCAGTGGGGTGGCTCCGCCTCACTCATCATTCAGATGAGCGCCTCACCAATCAGGGAGTCAAGATGGCATCTTCTCCAGGCCCCACGGCTCCTCTGCCCAGGGACCCCCATCAAATGCTGCCAAAGACGTGAACGCAGAGCCGCTAACGACTCTACCCGTGTTAATCAGGGCCCCACGCAGCTGGCTCTCAGCAGAGACAAAGACCCCGATGAGGGCTCTCCGTGCCCAATGTACTGATGCCAAGGGAGAGGCCATGGTGGAGACTGCGTGGCCAATCTCGGACGAGATGGCCCGGGCAGGGGAACGGCTTGAGAGAAGAGGCCTCCATGGCCACAACACAAGCCAGAGGAAACACACTCGACTGAGCAATGCCCCACAAGGGGGAGAAACTTGGCAGTAACGCTGACATACTCTCTATCTAGAGACAACCACCCTTCTAAATCTCCATCATGGCAACCTCTTGGTAGTTCGGAGAAAGCCACAGCTGCAGCTTCCATCTCTAACCAGGAAAAAAGGGCGCATCATGGGATGACATGACATCGTTCTCAAAGATCATGGATAAACTCCCAAACACATATTTTCCTTTGGGAAAGTAGCAGCCTTTCAAAAAACATTTGTTAATTGGCTGCCTTTGCAAGCCACTGTTCTAGGTGCTGGAAGGAGAGTCATCAAGGAGCCTGAAGGGGTCGTGGCCTTGGGGAGTCTAGTTCTAGAGGAGGGAGGTAGACAGAATGCATGCTAACACTCGATGCAATCAATTAAGATAAATCCCGTGAAGAAAATAAAATAGGACCATGAGCCGGGAGGTGAGCAATGTGGTGTAGAGGAAGAGGGAAGCCAGGAAAAGCCTCTCTGAAGAGGTGGCCTTTGGTGGGACCTGAGGGATAAGCAGAAGAGACCAGGTGAAGGGTGCAGACGAGAGGGTTCCAGGCAGAGGAAATAGCCACGCCAAAGGCCTCAAGTGTGATCAAGCCTAGCACGCCCAAGGAACCGAGAGAGGGCCAGGGGGCAGAGCCTAGCGGATGATGGGCAGCAGAGGGGAGATGGGGAGAGCAAGGTACGGGGCAAGGCCATGATGGCTCCATCCATCAACACGAGCTTGTCAAAACCCTCCTCAACTGGATTTTTACCTCCTAGTCAGCTCAGTGGCCTCAATTTCAGCTTCAGCCTGTTCTAAATCTTTTAATGTTCTTTATAGGCATTTCCCAAAAGGAAAGAAACACCTGTCTCTTCAAAAAACAGAAACCTCTGGGCAACCCTGAGGCTGGATGGGCACGGCCCTCTTTACCACCGCTCAGGTGGGTCCTATCGCCGCCTCCTCTCCTGGCCAGGTGCTGGTCAAGGTGTTAATTAGCCAGATACCCCCTAGAGGGAGAGGCGTCTGGAGGACACTGACGCTTACGGGGCAGTGAACGATGAGAGCTCTCCCTCGATGCAGCAGTCTGGAAGCCTTTGTCCAGAGAGAGGAAATGTGAGGCCACTGCAGGCAGACATCTGAGTTTTGAAATTCTTCTGTAATTACGGCTTTAGTCGAGAAAATGCACACGAGTTCACAGGATGATAAATATTAGCATGCTTCTCCAAGTTCAAGTGAATTGTCAATAAGACAATTAAAGCAGCATCAATAATTTGCACTGTATGTTATTATCTGCTAGTCTAAATCCCAGGCTTTTGTGATCTCCAGAAAACAAAGGAGGACAGGCAGCAGTGATACAAATACTTTTTGCACAAGTGAGAGATGTAATTCTGCATTAATATAACAGCACAGGACCTGGGGGGCGGGATGGAGTGTTCTTAAGTGAAAGACATGGGGTAAGGAAGAATGGACTAGGTGAAAAGTACCATCACAATGGAAAATTAGCAAGCCTGTGTCTAAGGTGGATCAATCACCCATATCACGTGGCCCCAGTCAATAGGAGCCTGAATAAGTGCTAGCATTGACCTTAATCAACTGACAACCTCTACTCGGAAATCAGAAATGCTAGATTCTTCTAAAAGAGGAGGAAGCTACGTGAAACTTTGGGTGAAATTAATGAACATGAATGAGCACGGCCTTTAAGACTGTGTGTGTGGTGGGGTGCATTCGCTGGAGTGGTTAGGACTTGGTGCTTTTCCTGCCGGGGCCCATGGCCAAAAAAACAAAAAAAAAGTGTGTGTGTGTGTGTGTGTGTGTGTGTGTGTGTGTGTGTGAGGAAAATAAAATAGGACAATGATACATGTATACACATACATACATATACATGTATATACACATATAGATATATGTGTATATACACACATATACGTATATATTCATATACAGATATGCATATATACATATTCGTTTATATGAAAACCATATAGTATTGTGCTCAACTGGAATTTGGAATGAAGTGTCTCTTGAATACAAAGTACATGGCAAAACTTTTTCATTGTTCCCTAAGACAAAAACCTACACAATGCAATCTCTATACATCTGCAGAATCAAAAATCGTTTTCCTCCAAAAATAACTTGCAAAGCATTAAATGCACTGGAATGAAAGTAGACATTAAAACTACTATTTGTTGACACTTTGTGATTTAGGATTGAAGAGAGAAGTTTTCTCCAAATTAATGAGCCAGACATAATAGAGCAGTGTCAAAATATTGATTTTATTTTATCCTACCTATTGTTGGCACTCTTCTATTAGTTGGAGAAAAATATAATTTTTTCATTAGAGTTATCATTTGTTATTATTACAGTATTTGCTATTTATTATGGAAAAGAAATCTTATGTCACTTTTCAAGATTAATATAGAACAATCACATGGAAAGGCATGACAGAGACCAAAATAAAATACCAAATGCTTCCCAGACAATTTTACTATAGACTGAAATATTTCTTAAAAGGAAAAGGAAGAATTGTTGTTTCAAATTTCATAAAGTATATATAAATTTAGAGCTATATTTATATACTTGGATAAAATAGTCCAACTAAAGCTTAGAAATTAAAATGATTATATTCATGCCGATATAGCTTACTTTATTATAAAGTAAGCTATACCGGCATGAATATGAGTGGACAATAGCCAACATATATTCACAGAGCTGAACAGATAAAATGGGGGAATACCACTTACCAAGGTCTGTTCCTTTATTCTAAAGAATTATTTTTTATAGTGCGCTTAAATGCTTTTTCTCTTAATTCATCAGAGATTTTTGCTAAGGAAGGGGAAATATTTAAGCAACTTTTCTGAAAATGTAATAAGTCACGCATTTGTTTCCATAATTTTTCTCTTGAGGCATGTACATTTTAATATTTTACATCAAAGTTATGATGATGTGAAATATGATATATATGCAGGATGATCTGGAATGTTTACAGTTATTTAATGAAAGTTACTTAACCATTTAAAACCAAATGAAGAGAAAAAAAGTTCAGTATCCAAAGAGCCAGGACATACTTCATTTTCCACTAAAAAATTAAACTAAATTAAATTGAAAAGTTACCAATGTAATCATGTAAGTAGTGAATCAAAAGGACCAGGCATGTAAATATATACCTTCAAGTTCTATAGCAAAAACTCCTCTTTGGACTTATAGGCGATATAAACAAGTACCTAGTTGTCCTGCCACACTGTCCCTTTCCTGAAAGGGGAAGGTGTTCATGACCCCCAGAATGAGCTGGGAGGTGAGAACCTCCTCAAAAATCCCAAGACACCTGAATCAAGTACAAACTTGAGGTGTCTCCATGGAGGCAGAGGCCCTGTGGTGACGTTATCGCTCGTCACCCCAGCACTCTGCACACTGCCTGATATGGGTGCACACTCAGGAACAAGGGTGGGAAGGGATGGAGGGAAGCATGTAACCACCGTGGCCATGCACAGGAAAGAAAGGGGAACTCTGAGATGCTGGTGCAAACTCAAGCTTTATCCTCTCTGCTCTGAGACTGCATGAAGTATAAACAAGTCTAACCAAACAAAGTACAAGAGAACTATGTAGTCAGGGGACACCCCCTAGACTTGGGGTGGAGGGGCAGAGGGGAGCCAGACATCACAGAAGCACTTGTGAATCTCAACAGAACCTAAAATGTAAGAGAGCTTACATAAGTTTTGTCTTTGCAACTAACTGTATATGCACTTCGTGCCTGGCGCAGAGCAGATGTTCAGTGGATATCTGTGGAATGAATGAATGAACTGTATAGAGAGAAGAACAGACGGAGGGTAGGAGGGAAGGGCCACTTGGAAGGAGGACATTGACTTTGGATGGCAGAGAAGGCCACAGCCTCCAGCAGACACCCTCCAACAGAAGTGTCCCTCAACAGGCCGTGCTCACAGCAAACTGAGGGGTGGCCCCAGCTGGAAGAAGTCTCCTTCCCCAGGTAAAGAAAGAAGACTGCACTGTTCTTTGGGGGAGCAGTGCATACCCAGCTCCAGCCACCCTGGCCTTCTTTCTTCTCCTCAACCCATCGAGATCCTTCCAACCTCAGGGCCTTTGCACATGCTGTTCCCTCTGCCTGGAAGTTTTCCCTACCCCTTGCTTTACTGGTTCCTTCTCACTTTTAATCCTCCAAGAACAGCAATGACCACCTAGTTGAAGAGGCACTTCCCCACAGCCCTCTGTCCTCTTCCTTCAGTATTCATGGTCATAGTGGAAATGATAAATACCGTGTCTCTCTTGTGACTCCCTCTAGAGCTGTAGGAACCATGGATGCCGGGTCCACTGCTGTGTCCCCAGCACCCAGCACAGTGAATATCTGCAGGACGGACAAATCTGAGAGAACAAACTGCAGAGCATGGCGACGCTGCCCAGAGTGGTATGAAGGGAGGAGTGTGACAGGAAAGCAGCCCCCGCCCCCTGCCAAGGGCTCTGCTCACAGCATACTACTCCACCTGAAGAAGAGGAATGGTTCATGAGGCTCAGAAGCCTCGACTCTCCAACTGCTGTATGTGTTCTAGAAAATCCCACTTCCAGAGAAGGTCCAGGCCAGGTGTCCCAGAGCCCCAGTCCAAAGGGTACATGCAGCCCACCAGTCACAGGCACAGGTCCATTCAGAGAAATCCCAGCAACGCCATCTACCAGCTACGTGACCTTGGGCAAGTCACACTACGTGGATATGCCTCGAAAAGCAGAGTGTTCTAAGGATTAAATTAAATGATATCTTGCATTTTAAAGCCCAAGGTCACCTATATAATAAGCACTCAATAGATGCTAGATGTTTATTTACAGGACCTGATCTTGGTTTCAAATTCCCTGCAGGAAGGTGGGATCTTTTTTCTTAATATAACATCACTAGGGTACTTTCCAAGGATGACTGACATGTTGATTTTGTCGTAGATTCAGGATCCCCTCCAGTGAGGAACAGCCAACCCAGAATTCCACCCTTTCCCCTGCAGGGAAAAGTAAAAGAGTTATGTTCAACTCCCCACCTCTGTCTTGGGTGACTCATCTTGAATGCAATGGCCACAAGTTCAACTCATTAATTTTATACTTCGTGCGCAAGCATTTGGCTCCCTTGAAATCAGCTAGTGAGTGTATTCAAGTATGCAAATTAGGTGAGGCTCTGATATGTGTGTGTGTGTGTGTGTGTGTGTGTGTGTGTGTGTGTGTGTGTTAAATCTGGAACCTGGATCCTAAGGCATCATCTTCACTGCTTGCACTTGTGCTTTTTTCCCGGTATAACAGACCGAAAGTGATTCTGCTCTCCTTCACACCACTAATCTGCCCAGGACACAGAATACATTTAATGCATATTTTGTAAAAGATTGAGCGAATGAATGAATGAACAAATGAATGAACGACAGCAGTGTCTCCTTGGGACCTTTGGCTTGGGTTCAGGGCAAAGATGAAGAGCAAGGCCCACCAAGATTCCGCAACCAGTATGTGGTATGGGGGGTGTGTGTGTGTGTGTGTGTCTGTGTGGGTCTGTGTGTGTCTGTGTGTGTCTGTGTGTGTGTGTCCTGGAAACACAGTGTTAACATTTGATGGATTGGAATGAGAATGTTTGTTTAGTAAATACTTAAACCCTACCCCCCCTCCCCCCACTGTACCCTTCCACAAACTCGGCTGACCCTTTAAAATGCATCTTCTGAAACATATAGGAAATCAATCAGCTGATACTTATTGATCCCCAGGTAAATAACTCTAAAGACCAGCCAGGGAAACAAAGGAGGAATGACACTTCACTAGGCTCTGCAAATGATTGATGGCTATGGTTTGGGGTAGGGTTTACATTCCTAAAATATTTAACAAAATGTATAATACAAGTAATAATATTAGCTGGCCGTTTGTAGAATAGCTGGTCTCTGGGATCATTAATTAATCATTTTCTCTTTTAATCTTGATGACTCAGTTAGGGAGGAAAAATTATTCCAATTCTACCGATGAGAAAACTGAGGCTTAAAGACAGAAAATGCCCTGCTCTCAAACAGCTTGTAAGTGGTGGAGCTGGGTGTTGAGCCTGGTCCCGTTTGACTGGTCCTGAGTTCTTTATCACTATGTTACACTGCTTAAAAACAAAAACAAAAAAATGCTTCTGGCTCTTCCTCATTTACAAACTTGGTGTTTCCAGCTCAGTTAAATAAGCATCTTAATCATGAAATGAAGGAGGGAACATCCCTAAAAGTTAAATAATGTAAAAAAAACTAACTTACAGATATTGATATATCAAGCAAAGCATGTACTATGTAACCACCGTAAAAATTTAATTAGCAAATAAAATGCACACAGAGAATTCCCCCATAAGCACTCCTTCTGGAGCAATGATACAGTAAATAGAAAGGAGCACAAAGTTTCCTTGTGTTAACCTAAGGGTTAACAGTTGGCTGATGATAGAAATGAGTCAGAGGAGGGGCCCCCAGCTCCCCAGTGCAGCAACAACTCGATTCGCCTGCCTTCGAGATGGAGGTGGGCAAGCACAAATATCGGCACATGTAAGCAAAATTATCGTATTAGAATGCTCATTGCTCAGCCCTGATTCCTGGAGAAATAAGTGCTCCAGGCCCAGCCTCCCCAGGTTGCTGGGCCCCTTCACAATGACCTCCACAGGAGGCCAGCCTCTAGCAGAAGTGAGTCAAAGAGACAGATGCTAACTGGAAAGTCTGTCCCAAGGAATGAAGCAGCTGGAAACCACTCCTTCTCTAGATCAATGAACAAATTATTTTATTGAAGGTGGTATTTGGAGATCACACACAAAAATTACATGATTTTTATCAGAGCAATATTATCATGCAAAGGGAGAGAAAGATTTCAGAACAGCAGACCCCCGTTGTCCCCAAGATCCACACATGGGCCTGGTGTTTGTCACCTGAGCAGCCAGGCTCCTGAAAAACACATCTCACACGGATCTAACTCCTGTCAACCTTTTGAGACAGGGGGGAAAATGTGAGGATCAAGTTGCTGGTATCACTGAGATAAAAGGGCGGCATGTCAAAATGCAGCCAGTTCTTCCGGAAGGGTTTTGAAAATGGTACGTACTCTAATGTCTGCAGTATATTACTTGACCTCACCAGACAGCCATCGCTAAAGAATAAACATGCCAACAGGCACGGCATGCACAGACCCCCAAAAGACAGGCGTATCACCACTCGTTACATCACAGAAGCATTGTCACGGGAAATGCCAATCAGATGACCAGATCCTGGATGAGCCCATCATTTGTCACTCAGAAAGCCACTGTGTCTTCCTTGGGGTGGCAGAGTTATTAAAGGGGAAGCTGCCACCTTACAGCCTTAATCAATACATTTTTAGATGACGCAAATGTTCGTATCATCTTACCTGTATTTCTTCTGCCTCCAAAATATGTTAGATGAGAATTTTAAATGGGACTAAAATTCTGACGGCCCCCCCACCACCAAACTTCAACAAAGGCTTTTTTAATACTTTCAGAATTCATGTGCAAAGGGTGAAACAGCTGAAAAGGAGGAAATGGGTGGGGGTTGGGGGGAGGAATGAAACAAAAAACACACAGAAAATAGATATTAAGTTGTCAAATCAATGATCTCAGAAAAGAATTGCAGACAGGGTGTCTGGTGTTTTGCTTCAGAAATGGTGCCTCCAAAGTCCACGAGAGCTCCTGGCAGGGCTGGGCTTCTGATGGCTCAGAGTGGCCGGGAGGACTCGGGGAGACCTAGTGGCTGTGGGGACCAGCACAGAGGCAGCCCTCCACCATCAGGGAAGTTTCGGCTGCACAGATTAAATCCTTTCATGTCGGCATATGGCTGCTTTTCTCCCTCCCCACATTCCCACATTCTGCACTTTTCCACCTTTTGAACTC
Organism: Phocoena sinus; assembly: GCF_008692025.1. Lineage (NCBI taxonomy): Eukaryota > Metazoa > Chordata > Mammalia > Artiodactyla > Phocoenidae > Phocoena > Phocoena sinus. The sequence continues at coordinate 20,040,012 of NC_045781.1, forward strand.
TTCTTGGGCTATTGGAGCGGGATTGCCACCCACCAGCACTGACCCTCTATCAGGTGGAAAACATTTGTGAATAAAGTTTCTCAGATGCTGCGGGAATCCTGCACTGAGTTTAACTGCCAGATCCAGCCACGTTTCATCAGTGATATGCTCTCTGCTCGGTGCAAATTTAAGGCTGCTGAAATAGCCACTTGGCATCAATAGATTACAACCCCCAAACTGCGAGCCCTGGCCGAGGATGCAAAATAATTAAAGCACTTTAGCTGTAATTTCGATAAGATTTCCCACCCCCTTCAATAGGCTTCATGGAAATGACAGCCTTTCTGTAATAATTTGGAAGGCTTTGCCTGACTTGACTTTAATAGATTTTAATAGAGAATTTAAAAAATTTTTTAAAGAACAAAAAACATGTTTGTGCCACTTTTCTCTCTGGCCAATAAGGAATAAGTGTTTCCAGATATTTTGAAAGATAAAATTAAATAATCAAGCTATTCAAAGCAATTAAATTCCATATATAATATCTATGTGGCCTGTGATCTGTTTGCTTCTCTATAGTTGACGCAGTTTAGCTGATACAGTTTCCAAATATTTTCTCCCTCTTGGAAACAAATTTACAACAATGCATATGTTCTCCAAGTAGCAAGTTCTGGTTTACATTTTTTTTTTTTTTTTTTTTTTTTGAGGTACGCAGGCCTCTCACTGCTGTGGCCTCTCCCTTTGCTGAGCACAGGCTCCGGACGCACAGCCTCAGCGGCCATGGCTCACGGGCCCAGCCGCTCCGCGCCATGTGGGATCTTCCCGGACCGGGGCATGAACCCGTGTCCCCTGCATCGGCAGGCAGACTCAACCACTGCGCCACCAGGGAAGCCCTGGTTTACATTTTTAACTTTCATGTGAAAGGCGAGTCACTGTGACAGGGAAGGATGATTGTGTTCACAGTCCTCTCTGAGTACTGCACGGGGAAGCAGGAGTGCAGGCACGGTCAGCAGTGTGAGCTGCCAGGCTAATGAGGCTGCCTTCAAATCCTGGCTCCGCCATGCTGGAGCTTGTGGCTGCAACAAGTTGCCACAACTCTCAGTTTGCCCACTGGTGAAATTGCACCAAGGGATGCCCTTCACTGTGTTGTTAAAAGGACTATATATAAGACCATGCATCCAAGGTGCAGAGTGCAGAATCTGGCATGAGGCAAGAATCCAACAGCAGCCATTGCAGGTGTCGATGTTCTGGCCACCTCTACACACCTACACAGAGGTGCCCCAGACCTCGCCTCCTCAGGCACTTGGAAACTACGGGCATAAATATTCACTGAGAACCCTACGATCTAACCCTCCCATGAGCCAAAATCCCATTCAAATCTATAGGAATTATTTTGGAACCTCAGACGTGCAAGTGAGAACATCATTGTAATTAAGGCTGTATGGGCATTTCTGTGATTAATCTCAATGTTAGGGACTCTGTGGTTTGGCTTTTACAACCTAAAGAGTGTTACTTCATCCTGTCTATGTGTATGGGTGAATGTGTATTTGATAACAAAAAACCAAAGGCTAAAAGATCGTGAAGGGGGATGATGGTCCCAAATAGATGGACAGGGTGAGGTGTGGAATGAAGCCCTGGGGAGCTGGCAGACCAGCCTCCGGGCTAAAGAACTAGCTGGCAGAGAGACAGAGAGAGAGAAGGAGAGAGAGAGAGCAATAGACAAGCCTACCTCAGTAATCAAAGACCAGCTAAACACAGCACAGGTAATCAAAGCTGCAATGCCTTGATATAAAACTTTCAGGTTAATGTCAGCTCAAGCCTACGGTGATCATCTGTCCTGTGTCAAAATGGCACAGTTTTCTCACTGTAAAACTACGGAGTAAGAATAGGTAGGTAGAGGAGGGGGGATCCTACAAACTGATCTTCCTTCCTGCATCTCCTAATGCCTTCGAAGCATCTGAATGACCTTCCTGTCACTACCCATCTGGAGGCCCCACCTGGAGGTCTGTGTCCCTCAAAAAGGACTTGGACGCCCTGGACCTTCTCTACCTGGTGTCAGGAGGCTGTGGATGAGCTGATCGGGTCAATGATGGAAATCTCAGAGGTTTTGCAGTGAGTGTGCCCCCAGGAAAGGCAGCTGGCCATGGATCAAGGGAGGTGTTCTGAGCAGGAGAGGGATTGAGCGTGCCAACTCCAGAGGCAGACTGGATGGGTTCTGATCCTGGACCCTCCACTCCCCTCTCTCAGTGTCTGAGATTCCCTTCCTGAAATTTGGGACAAATATAGTACCTGCTCACAGAGGGATTGGTTGTAAGGATTAAACAAGCCGAGTGCTTAGAACCCATGCCTACCGCATAGTAAGTGCACAACAAGAAGCCACTGTCATCATCCTGTCAGCAGGATGCCCAGCCTCAACTTGGAGCCTGAGAACTGTTGCTTTCCACTTCTTGGTTTGCATATCACAGTCAGGGAGCCCAGAAACACAGTTCTTACTGGCAGGGCCATTTTCAGTGTGTAACTGATATAAAAACAGTCAAAGTCGAGCCTCACGCCTCCTCTCCAGATACCCTCCACCCAGGTATTCTTCTACTATGGACATTCTCCCTCCTCTTGGACCCCTAGGTCTGCCCCATTTGGTACAGGCAGGCCCTGATGTCTCAGGGCACTAGGACATGTGTGTCTCCCCACCAGCCTGTGTACTCCCAGGGGGTCAGACCTCCCTGGCACATAGAAGGTGTGGGAAATGAGCCTGATTTTCCCCCAGGGGATGTATGGAAATGTCTGGAGACATGTTTGATTGTCACAACTCAGGGGAGCTACTGGCATCTAGTGGGTAGAGGTCGGGGATGTTGCTAGACATCCTACAACACACAGGACAGACTCTACAACAAATGGGTAACATCCCTAGTGTCACAGTTGAGAAACCCTGGTCTAGAGAAACAACGTTCAGGCTAGTCTGGCAAGTTCCACCAAAGGCCTCACCTGGATCTTGTCTCTTAGGGCAGATAAACCTGACCTCCAGCATACTCAAAGGCTGTGAAAAGCCAAGTGCTCAATGCCCTCTGTAGTAGCAAAAACCCCAATATAAGAGAAACGAAAGATCTACAATGATTTTTTAAAGGGAAAGTTGAGTGGGTGGTATCCTCAAGCAGCCAGCAGAGCCCACAAAACCAGCCCTGATCTCTGCACCACGAAGCCCAGTGGCAGATGGTCAACAGAAGCCTGATGATGGCATAACTGGTCGGGAAGTCCCCACTCCCACCCAGGCACTGCTGGTGCCCAAGCCAGGTGACTTGCTGAGTGGCCCACCTTTGTGAGGTGGCTTCCATCCATGTCTGCCTTCATTGAGGGGGAGCAGGGGGGGAAATATATATAATCTAGGAAAGGTGACCTGCATTCTTTAGGGTCCATCTTCTGAGTATATATGTCCCCCTCCACTTTGTGATTCCTTCAGCTCTTTTAGCCCGGACCCCTCGCGTGCACATACACTGACAAACTCACTAATCTACCCTGGGTAGTACACTCTGAGTAAATAGGAAATCATCTCACAACAGCTGCTTCTAGCAGGAACACCCTCCCCAGCACATGCACACACGTGCACAAGCATCATACACTCTCACACGCTCACACACACACTAGCATCACCACAATCAAGACCCTGGTGGGCCACTCCCTGGCTTAGCTTGATAGCTTAGCTTGGCTCTCACCCTCTAAGGGCGCTCAATGCCACCAAGGGTGGCCCAGACAGTCCAGGCCTTAGCAATCAACCCTCTCCTTGATAAAAGGCCTCTCTCTCAACAACTCCCAACCAGGTACCACACAACCAGGTAAAACACACAGTGAGCCCCACCAGCCAGACCCTCCATCCCCATCTTGCCCTGGGACTGCTCCTTTCCCTCCAATCCCTCTGCTGTCCTGCCATGACGCATCCTGGAAGGGGACACGTCCTGGAGGGGGCAGGCCAGTGTGCATGGCAGGCACGGCTTCACCAAGAAAGCTCCTCAGCTCACAAGTTCCTACTAGCAAAGATGAGTCTCTCCCATGTCAGTGAACTTGTATTTTGCTTTTAGACTCCAAAATCCAGCTTTCACAGCCTGGGAGATGGCGTCAGGTCACCTGACTGCCAGCATCCTTCCAGCCCAAATCTGTCTCATCTGGAGACAGGATGAAGCAGGACTGAGCACTCACCTGCTCTGGGTCCTGGCAGAGGTTTTGCGGGGGACTCCTGTCCTCAGCATGGACAAAAGCTGACCTACAAAAAGCTCACTTCTGTTTTTAAACTTGCGTCAAGTCTCACTTTAAATAATGCTGAGAACAAAATGCAAGCTGATATTTCAGCTTACTTAAAAGGCTTATTAAAAACACTAAATCCAAAGACGTTAAAAAGCTATAATTGTCCTCATTCAAACTGGAAAAATAAATCTATTTGCTTTCTTCTTTTATGATCCTCTTCTTAAAAAAAAAAAAGAAAAAAAAACTAAGTTCATCTATATTCTCATAGGCATCATTGCTGTCTTTCTTCCCTCCATTCAAGGCACTTTAAAAACACCTGTGCCATTCACAGCCAACTTTTGAGCAAAAGGCAACCACGTTTGGGGAAGGTTTTTTAACTCTGATTTCCTTACTCCAGAGATAAACTCCTCTTGCTCAAAACTGAGACAGAGTTCAGAGTTCGTTTGAATGGGCTCGTGCATTTTATAGGTCTGACCTGACAGAAATTTCTTTGGTTACCTAAGGCAGAGCAGACACCCTAATCCATCAGCTTTTTGGTGCTCAGCATGTAACTGATTCCACATTTCAGCACCGCCTTCAGCGCCCAGTGGGCAACTGTGGTTAGTAGGGCTGCACATCCTGGCCACCTCCCTGTCCTCTCCCATAACGGAGGTTACTGGCCTCCAGCTTGAACCAGAAGACAGCCCCAGCCAGCAGTTAACTTGCTGAGTTGTGAGATCTCAAGCCTGCTCAGAAGTTAAGCACTCCAGCCACAGGCCAAGATGGGTTTTCAGAGCAGTGGTCCAAGAGAATGCAAATTTATTGAAAGCGCTTTCTCCAGGTTTTCCATAATTACCATTTATGTCTCCAGGAACTGTTTCCCCGAACCCAGTTTAGGGTGAAAGCATTTTAGAGACTTTCTCTGCAGATGACATATGAGGTACTAACCTTTTTTCATATGCCCAGATGTTAAGTTCATTTTCATCACATTTATGTAAATTTCATTTGAACAGTAAATCAAAAGACATCTTAAATCATTGTACACTATTTAAAAATCCACAGTAAATCCGGTTTACTTGCAGTGATATTAACATAAAGTCACAGTTAAGGGAGTGGAGGTAGGAAGCAGATGTGACAATCCCTTCTTCCATGCAATGGCCCCAGAGAAACCTAGGGTCCCAGCAATCCATCAGATCCAAGTGTCTCTATCTGGTCACAACTGGATTCAAGTGTTACTAGCTTAAGGGTATTCTGTAAATCGAAGCCTTCTAAAAGTTTTCCAAACTTTGGGAAAACAAGGGTCCCTCAGTCTAGGGACCTGCTATCCATATTAGTGTCTGGACTCAGGCACTGCAAAGTTCAAAGGCAGGAGCCCAGGAGTGGACCTCTGGCAGCTCGCTCCCTCCTCAGTGGGGGAAAAAGTTAATTCCTAGGGCTCTGCAGGCCTGCATTTGTCAAAGCCCTGGACGTCAGTGCTATCATTACCAAGCAAATCAGCCAGGCGGTTAATGGTGGAATCAGGAGACATTTGCACTCCACTATCAGAATGACATCATAACTAAGGCAGCCTTCAGCCAGAAGCCCTAGGCTCTCCCTAAGCAGAGGCCAGAAGGTTGCCCGCTGCCCCCCTGCGACTCCCCAGGCCAAAGCTGAGTCCCCTGCCCCTTCCAGTGAGGCTGGTGGGTCCAGCTGCCAGCAAGTTCCCTAGCAAACAGAAAGTAGGGTTACAGTTTTCTCCCAAGAAAATCGACTTTACCCCCAGGTTCTGAACACTGTAAATAATAATAATACATTATTATGTATTTCTATTTGAGATACTTATAAAATCACTTTCCTGGACAGGCCAGGGTTAGTATTTTATGAAGACAGCTACATTTTGGTTATAGAATTTATGGCATTTCCAACAGAACTGTCAATCTCTCGGTGACTCTGTCTTTAGCGAAGAAGCCCTGCACTCTCTCCTTCAAGCACTAGAAATAAATGATGCTGGAGAAATGGGGGGGCGGGGAGGCAGCTAAGGGAGAAGCCCTTTCCGCTCTTGTTGTGCCTGCTTTTCTTTCTTTTTAAAGCACAGCCGAGATCTCACACACACACACACACACAACCAGAGACACAAACCTTAGAATAATGGGGGAGACATTTGGCGACGAGCTGCATTCGCACCGCGGCGCGAGATGCAGCCGGCCCGGTTCGCTTTCTCGCTAGCAGCTCTGCCCTCCACAGCGGCGGGGACCGACAACACGCCCGGACCCGAGATGCCCAACTCCACCGCGCCCCCAAAATCGCCTCCCGAGTCTCGCTACAGGTACACGCGTGGTCCAAACACCTCACCTGGCCCGAAAACTTGGGAGACAGAGGGGAAAAAAAGTTGTGCGAGCTGCCAGCCTGGAGCGCCGGAGCCCGCGGCTGCAGTCCTCCCGCCAGCGAGCAGCCCTCGGCCGAGGCCCGCCCGGCAGCGCGCGGCGTCCGGGCACCTCGCTCGCCGGCTGTGCGCGCTAACCTCGGGGCGCACCGAGGCCACGGCAGGGCACTTACTTGGCACTCGCTTTTGAGCGTGCAGGTCGTCGCAGTTTTCACTTGGGTTTTCAAACAAGTTTCAGGGAGGGAGAATGCGGGGGGAAAAAAAAGAAAGAGAGAAAGAAAGAGAAAAAAAAAATCCAATTATGCAAATGGGCTCCGGACTGGGAGGCGCGCGTCGGGTCTGACGCCGCTACTGTACGAGTTCTCGGAGCAGCCCCGGGCCGGGCAGATTTATGGGGGCGCGTCACGGCTACGCCAGGTCCCGCCGCCGGAGCATCTCGAAGTTAATTAAAGCGGTAATGTCCACTTTCCCGGCGACCCTCCGTGCGCGGGTTTACTGTTTCACCATCCAACCCGACCCGGGCGGGGGCGGGGGCGCTCTCCCCGCGCCTCTCTTCCTTCCCTCTTCTTGCTCCCCCTCTTTTTCCTCTCTTTCGTCTCTTTAAGTCGCCTGCCTTCCACTCAGTGAACAATGAACAAAGATGTGAGTGATGGGAAAAGATCGCCCCCTCCCAACCCCAGCAGTGAGCAAAGCCGGTCTTAAAGTAAAAATCCAGTTGCTAATATCAAACTGGGAAAGAAAACAGAGCGTTCCCAGTCTAACCTCCCCCCCCCATACACACACGCACGCACGCACGCTCACCCCACCCCAACCAAGTTCACCTAAGCCTTGGCTGGGGGCGGGGGCGCAAGGCCAGGGCTCCAGGGGCTGCCCGACGCGCCCGGGACACCGCGGACAACGAACACCGGGGGTGGCGAGAACTCGGACCCAGCCCGCTTCTCGCGCCCCTCCCCTCCTGCCCTCCCCCCAACCCCCTCCATGCGTCTACACCGGCAGCCTGGCCCCGCGGCCCGCTCGGGCTGCCCCGCGGCCGGATGCGCTCAGCAAACGCGGCCCCTGTCGGATTTCTGCTAAACTGCACAGCGGCGGCTGCTGTCGGGAGAAGGCGCAGGAGCAGCCGAGGCCGGCACCGCGCGCGCGCTCACCCCTCCCGCCCCACTGCCCCTACCCGCGGCCGGTCGGCCGCCCGCTCCCCCACGCCTGCACCCCCGCGCACCCACCCACGCCAGCGGACCCTGCGGGCGCCTGGACCCGCAGTCCAGGACGCCGCGCAGCCGCCGTATTTTCTGCTAAAGTGAAAACGAAGGCGGCTGACAAATCACGTCTCCTGTGAGGCACTCGTTAGACATAACAATATCCAGCAAACAAAACCCAGCCGTGGCTGCGACCGGCGCGCGGGGCTGGGACCCCGCCCTGCCCCTCTTCGCCCCCCGCTCTTTGCTCCGGCCTCCACGGTCCCCAACCCATCCCCAAACGATCGTCCGACCCTCTACCTAACTCGGGGGTTGTGTGCACGTTCGCCGAGAGGCGGACACTAGGAACGTTCACAATACAGAAGTGAAAAAAGGAGGGGGGGGGGGAGAGACAACTTTCCACCTGTCCCCAAAGAAAGCCCTGCAGGAGTTTCCTCAGAAGAGTGGGGTGGGGACAGATCTCTGCCCCAATCAATCCCCTTTTCTTTCTTTTTCCTAACTTCCCGGCGCCTGCGTTTCCACCTTCCACTTCACATACATCCATCTATATAGAGATATCTATCTTTTAAATTATTTGCAAAACTGCAACAGATGGGCGCGTCGAGATCTGGGCACTTTCCTACTCATCATCAAAGAAAACCTCCCCCCCCTCTTTTTTTTTTTTTTTTTTTTTTTTTTTTTTGCCTAAAATACATCCCGGTCCCACCTACGACTGTTTTCCTCAATTCTTCATCTTCAAAAAATAATGTCTTGAAGCAAACAGAAAGGTTTATCAGCCAAGAACATTTTCCCCCCAGTCATACATCTGGCCTGGAGCTTCCGTTGCCCCAAATTGCACTCTTGCCAGACGCCCCCAACCCTCTGTCTCCCCGCCTTCCTGAGGCCCCACGCCCGCACTCCCTCGCTCTGATTGGCCTCATTTCTTCCAGCCCAGGGCTGGCCGGCTCAGTTCTCTCCATAACCTGTTACTTATTTCTTTCTTTATTTTTATCTTTGGCCCCCGGCTTGGCCCCAGGGCCTGGGCTAGGCTGGGGCAGTGCTGCGGGCGCCGCCTGCACTGGCAGGCGCCACGGCCTTTCCTGGGGTCGCGGGTTCGGACCCTGGCACCCCGGCCCCACCGAGCCCCCGGCCTTGGCCTCGCCCGGCTCCCCGGGCACAGGAGGCCAATGAAAACACAAAATGGCAGGTCTCAGCGGCCCTTGGCGCCCGCGAGTTTGACACACTGTAAGCATCAGCTAACTTTGATTAAAAAAAATTGCAAATTACCCTCTCTCCCCCCGGCGGCGGGGCCGGAATTCCGCAGCGAGCAGCGAAGGAAGAAAGGGAACGAGGGGCGCCCGATTCTCAAGCAGAGGAGAGAATGGGGAAAGTCACTTGAGCAGAAGTTTCTGCGGCCCCAGCCTCCCCGTCTCCATACGACTCCCCCCACCCCCCAGACCCTTTTGAAAGTTTCCCGGGTCCGAGAGCGGCTCGCGGGCCGCGCGCGAGTGAGGGGCGCGGGCTGGGCCCGGAGCGGGTCGCGGGGTCCCGCTGGCACGGCCGGCGCGAGGCCCGGCGGCTCCTTTTCAAAGTAACGGTCCCGGGACCGCGGGCGGGGGAGGCGACGGCCCAGGCGCGGGTCCCGCTCGCCGCCGAAGTTCTCTAGCGCCATTCGATGCCGGGCCGCCGCCGCTTTCTCGTTTTCTTCCTCTTCCCCCCCCCGCCCCCCCCCCCCCCGCTGACAGCTTCTCTCGCCAACGTCACAGCCACGGATATTTAATTAGACCGTATTTTTTAATCGCGATGGGGCGAGAAGGAACCCGGCGGCAGGCCTCGCGGAGATGGGGAGGGGGAGGGGATGGGGGCCCAAGCCAAGAGTCCAAACTCACTTTGCCACCTCCCGGATGCCGGGGCCACCGCCCCCCCCCCCGCCGCGCCCTCCCCGCCCCCCACCCCACCCCCGCGCCGCGCCCGGAGACCCCCCCACCTTTGTTTTCCTTACCTTAAACACTGAAACGCGGGCGTCGGGAGCAAACTCGGGCACGTAAACGGAGCGTTGTAAAAGATTGTGTTCAATGAATAATGAAACATGTCCACATGATTGACTTGATCATTTTCCGGGGCTGAGGGGGGACGGGCGCCCTGCTCGCGCGCCTCGCTCGCCCACTCGGCAGAGCCCTGCGAACTGTTCCCAGCCCAGCCGGGGCAGGGCGGGCTCGATTTTCGTCTGCCTCTTTTCAGAATCGCCCCGTTCATTGATACTCATCACCCAACCCCAGCAGACATCCCCATCCCCGGCTCGGCCTCCCCCTATCTGGTAGGTGAAATGCATTGTACCATTAAAAACGCTCTCCATTGTCGCCCTGGCATAATTCACAGCAACTAGATAGGTCTTGCGGCATTTAGCTTTGATGAGCCAGAGACTGAACCCTTGATATAATAATCTACAAAGAATGGTGTGTGATCGTCCATTTTTTCTCTCTGTCTAGCAACTAAGAAACCATTTAACACAGCGCAGCTTGCTTCTGACCTTGAGCTCATGTAAACACACTTATTAAAATCTATCTATTCTCCAAGAGCTACATTCTGATTGTCAGACTCGTTACTGAGACATATATCAGCCCCTTCGCTTGTCACTACTTTGCATTCCTGCCTTTGACTAAAGAATTTTTTATCCAGCCGAGAGGGAGAGATTGCCACGGAGGGAGAGAAGAGAGACGGAAAAGGCGAGAGGAAAAAGCGTAATTCTTACCTGCTCCTGAAACTATTTAAAGTCTGCTTCTTTTCTGGGGGGGAAAAAAAAACTCCCGGGTGAATCTCGGTGGACAGCGGGACGCGGAGAATCAGTCACAGCCCGGGCGTTTAAGGGAGTCATCAGCGATCAAATGACGTTGATCCGCGCTGTAACCTTGTGGCGTATTTAATGTAAATAAGGCAGTTATGTTGCCAATCGCCGCGATACAAACACGGAGAGGTCCTCAGCCTCGCCTCCCGCGCCTGCCATTAGAGGCGACTTTATTTACAGACACTATTTAGGAGATCATGATAATTCTAAAACAATACTAGTGCCAAATGATTATGAAAATATGATTTTAATTAATCACGTAGTAGGCAAGGAAATTAGCATACGGTAATTAAACTTCGAGAAAAACGTCACGCAGGTTCTCTGCCTTATGGGTCCAGAATAATCATCACGCGGTGGGCTCCAGGACTTAATTATCAAACAAAATAACTTTTTTAAGGCAACTTTGCAAATGCTGGTCCTCAAGGCAAACGCTTTGGTAAATAATATAAGGCAAGGTAACAAGGTAAAGATGTGAGTGATGCTTGAGGTTGGGTTTCCATGAAGCAAGGAAGAGGGGGAAGAAGGGGGAAAAAGCTGAATGATGCAATTATGGATTCTCTGTCCTAGAGTTGACAAAAGCTGGTGCCTCAAAAGCCTCTTTGTTATGTGATTATATAATGATCCTGGTGTCATTATGGGGGGGAAAAGATTCAGTAATAATAATAAAAGAAGTATCCAGATACACCAATGAGGAGCTTGTTTTAAAGAAAATGCTCGCATGTGACATTGGGGTATGTTAATAGCAGAAACACTGGATCCAAAAGAGTTGACAAGTAAAGCAGGAGAAAGGGAGGGGGAGAGAGAGGGAGAAAGAGAGAGAGAAAGAGGCCTGTGCTGTGCCTGATTAAGAAATGATGGAGACAGATTGATTATTCAAAACGTCAAGCCACAGGGACACTTAAAACATTGATTCAGGTAAGACTTGTTCCAGCCTGCCCGGACTGAGTTCCCCTAAGATGACTGGAGGGTTTAAACCAGGGCACCACAATACATAAAAAGCAAAATTACAGAAAAAGCATGACACAGCCTCCCCATCGCCACCCCCTTCCTACAGAAAGGAACCACTCAGTTGCAAACAACCAGTCCAACAGTGGGGCAAGGTGCAGAAAACTTCGCACTGGAGGAGCAACCAGGCAGCGGTCAGGGACTGGGGTCTCAGGCAACAGGTGCGGCTCAGCTGTCTGGGGCACCGGGCCTTGGCACCTCACTGTGGGTGGTCCCCTCCACAGGCGCACCATCGGTAGGCACCCGGCCTGGTCTCCACTACCTGCACCCTTGGACTCTGCCCTGAGAACCTCAATCTCTCTCTCTCTCTCTCTCTCTCTCTATCTCTCTATCTCTATCTCTATCTCTATCTCTATCTCTATCTCTTCAGGACTTTGGGGACCAGGAGAATCGGAATTTCCCCAAACAAGCTAGTTCTATGAGATTCTTAAAGTCCATTCATATCTCTGCAGTGGTGGTTTTTTACAGAATCCCCTGCCTACCCAAAAAAGTTTAGGAATTCAATCCACATTTTCCAATCTGATGTGTCTGAAATTCTCTTTGAACAAATTCCAAAATACAAGGTTTTTTTTTTCTCTTGTATAGAAATTAGCATCGCAATCACATCAATGATATCACTATCTCTATGGGAATGATAGCTGGAGCAGTGGGGTGTTCTTTATTTCAATTCTTCGTGGATCAACTGATTATACTCTGTCGTCTTTTGAACCTGTTATTGTAAGTCAAGTGATTCTTTATAAGTGACAGCTCGGACAAAGAGGCGAGCAGGGCCGAACAGGTCGAAAGGAAGTGGCCATATGGACTTGGAGAAAAGGCACTTTCTCCTCAAGAGAATGGGGGTGGCAGTCGCCTTTTAACCCTCGAGCCGCCGGCCTGGGGCCAGGGGAGGCAGGGAGCTGGGCCGCTCGTCCGGGCACCACCCTGGGGCTCTCCGCGGTGCCCAGCCCTGTGCGGTCCAGATCGTGGCCGGGAGACGCAGAGAGCCCCTTCCATACCAGGAAGCCTGATGCGCCCGCGGCCCTCCGAAGCCGTGCATCTCTGGAGCGCTACGCTCCATGCGCCCTCTGGGACCTCGACTGGTGCGCACGGAGGCCACCGAGGTTTTGCACAGCCCGACGGGCCAGAGCAGGCCTGGCACCGACTGCCCGCCGCCCGGAGGCCGCGCCGCACCACCTGAGCCCCACAGAGGGTTCGGGCGGGGGTCTCGCCGGCGCCCCCTGTCGGCACCCGCGCGCTCCTCGTTCCTCGAAGACGGCGCGAGCTCTCTTGGCGCACCGCTGGGAGACCTCCGCGGGCAGCCAGCACTTGTTGCGAGTGGGAGTCAAGGCCGGGGCGGGGAGCGCTGGGCAATGGGCAGAGGCCTGGTGTCTTCCAGAGGCCGAAACTTGAAGCCTACCTGCGTCCCACTAAAGCGCAGAAGTTCACCCACTGATTTTCTCTACCCTCTGTGTTTGGCGGCCACTTCCACAATTTGTGGGTCTCCGATCCTTTTTCCCTTCTCCAGGATTTCTCAGCCTCCCCACCCTTCTTCCCTGGCCCTGGTCCTGCTCCGCAGGCCTCTCCTCACTGACTCCCTCTCCTCCTTCTTTTCAAACTCTGGAGTATTTCGCACTGCTCCTGGCCAGGGCTGGAATCTTGTGGCTAGACTTTAAGCAGAGACTCCCAGAGGCCCACGCAACCCCTGCTTCCAGGACTCCTGCATTCACCCAATCCTCACAGCAGTCTGGGTAGACAAGCCCTCCACCACCCCTACTCTGGCAAGGGCTTGCCACTCCTGCAGTGTCTTCTTCAGGGGGCGCCAGCCTTTTGATTTCTTGAAACTGATGCAAGTCATTAGGAGCCTGGCCTGGTGAGTTAGGTGGATGGTGGCTGAGGGTAAAAATTGTGGTGGTGAGATGAGTTCTCTGCTGACTCCTAGACCAGCTCAGAAGTAAAGTCGGGAGGAGCTCCACCACACGTGAGCCATATCAGCACCTTGCAACAAGCACCTGGCCTCTCAGGGTGCCTCCTTCGGAAGTAATACTTCTCAAGCCAATAGGCTAGTTCTGAGCTCTTCCACCAGATTCTCAAAAGTGACAGCGATTCTGGGATTTGCCTGGTGGTCCAGTGGTTAAGACTTTGCCTTCCAATGCAGGGGGTGCGGGTTCGATCCCTAGTCAGGGAGCTAAGATCTCACATGCCTTGCGGCCAAAAAACCAAAACATAAAACAGAAGCAATATTGTAACGAATTCAATAAAGACTTTAAAAATGGTCCACATCAAAAAAAAAAAAACTTGAAAAGAAAAAGTGACAGTGATTCATAAATGTTACCAGCCACTACTTTAGAGTTGCACTTCCTGTGACAACAGCACACATTTTGTGTTCATTTCCATATTTCCATATCTTCTTTTCCCCTCACTCTCCTCTGATCCTCATAGCTCTGCCTCCCCCATAGCATCAACAGGTTAAAATCTAGCCATTGAGATGGCCATGATCTGTGACCAAAAGACTGAGGCACAGGGAAAGCATCCAAAGAGGGCTGCTTGGGCTCTGGAGTGGAGGGATAGACCAAACACTTGTGAATAGAGGGGCCAAGTTCCCCCACCCAAGACCTCAGTTTCCCCAATGTATAAAGATAACTTCCAACATCTATAAAGTCCTTATGATCACAGAGAATCAGTGGTTCTAAGAAAATGGTAGGCTCCTTCAGGTCCACCTTCCTCAAACAGAAGAAAGACACTAAGGGAACTGTAGAGGCCCATGTGTTCAGTGGGGAGTTGGTCTGGATGCCTTCCGGATCTCATCTGGATCCTCATGGAGAGTCCCTGCTTCTCAACTTCAGTTGGTCCAGAAAGACTTCACCTCTGACTACTTCTCTCCTTCACTTGAGGAAGTCTCCTGGGCCTCAACCGTGACATTCCCTTCCCCTGGCTAAAGGGTTTTCAGTGCTACTAAGGTCAGGTGTCTCTGCCCATGGAAACTATGGAGCAGCCTTCTCAGCCATGGACACCTCAGGAATAGTGAGCCTTCATAGACTGCCCTGAGAGCAGGGTTCAAAGTGGTGCCCTTACAGATGAAAGAGGTGATCCCTGAATAAGAAGTTGGGAAGAATCTGACCCACATAGCTATTCTGCCATGAACTACTGGTTCCTGGCCACCAAAACCCTGAGCAAAGGCCAGTCAGGCCAATCTTTGTCTTCTCCAGCATCCCCTTTTAAACACACCCTTTAAAGACTCAAATTGCTGCTCTCCCACAAGCTCCTCCAAAAGGTCATACATCTCTTCTGGCTTCTCCACACAGGGAAGAAGTGAGCATAGGAACATTAGTTTGTCCCCACAGAAGAGCACCTTCTTCCAGTGGCAGCACCTGCCTTTCCCACTCTGAGGGCGTCTGGATGGAGCACCTACCTCAGGTCCCAACCAGTCAGTGCATCATATCTGTCTGGACACTGCGATTGGTTCAGGAATAGTCATGTGACCTAAGCTGGTCCAGTCAGAATGCACCTTGGATTTTTAAAAACTAGGTACCAGTGGAGAGGTTGAGCTGCTGGAACACTGTGGTCTCCAACCCCATACCAAGGGAGGAGAGGTAGAGAGCTAGGAGAGGTAGAGAGCTTGGGGAGGCCACCAAGAGGAGCCGGAGAATGGTGCCAACACAACAGAAACAGAGAAATGGTCTTGCTTATGTTTGTCCTAAATCCAGCCCCACCTGAAGCCACCTGAAGCCTCTGCACCTTTCTGTTTTGTGAGCTGATAAATTCCCTTTGTTAACTTAATTCAATTTGCTTTGGATTTTCTGTCACTTACCACAGAATGAAGCCTGATACACTTAGCACCTGATGAAAACAAGGAACCCTTGGGCCAAGGACCAGAGAGCTCAAAAACAAGGCTGGAGCAAGGGGCAAAAAGCAAAAGCGGGGCTCCAGATGTTTTTCCCAGAAAAAGAGCAGCCAGGGAACCTGCCAGAATTCTCTTAAAACTACAGGTGTGCCTTGCTTTACATCATAGCTCTGTTCCAGAAAAAAAGGTTTGTATATTGAATTTTTGTAAATTGAATCTAGGAGATTCAGCCAGCCCTGGGAGAGCTGGTTATTTAACGTATCTCAACAGATGTCTTTTGTGAAGTGACTGGTCATGTCCTTAAATAACAACTTAATGGTAATTTATTTATAATTGTAATTTTCTTACCTCAGGCATATATTTTAAAGCAGGTCCAACCTAGATATCTTCATGGGGTCTTTGTATAAATTAATCAAAGGTCAGAAAATTTGCTGAGCCCTATTAGCAAATAAGGCTGCATGCCTGCTTCTTTGCAAGGCTGTGGAGCTGGAACTTTCTGGGTAGATACTGGAGCATCAACTTTGGACCCTGCAGTTATCTGCAAAAGCTGTCATCAATTTTGAGTTAGGTTTCAGAGGGGAAAGCCATAAAGCTAGTGGACTTTCTGACCAGAATATGGCCTGTGCTGTTTGCTGTTTGCCTGTACTGGGGGAGTCCATTAAGTAGCCCATAACCTCTAAGTCTGAGCGGGGGGGCTTTGAGACTACAAATTAAAACAAAGTATCAGATTATGAAATAAAACTACTGATGGGGATTTAAGAGCTACTTTTCTTAAGATGTGATGTCAATGACATTAGTACTCCTCGCCCATGTTGTAAACATATCCACAAATGCAGCACACAGCCGTGACCTGGCCCCTGCTTTTTCAAAGTTCCAATTATTAACCCTGATTTTACCTTAGAAAAAGGTACACATTTTAAAAAATTTTTTTAGCCACTAGAAACAAACAGGAACAAATATTGGAAAAATACAGTTTTCCAGAAAATGTTATAGCTAGCGTTTGGCTCAGAGATGTGACCTGGTCCCTACAGGTCAGATAGAATTACTGAGAATGATCCCCAGGGTCTCCCTGGGTAAGTACTGAGACTTATCACCACCTGCAAGGAAGCAACTGGGAAACAAAATAGAATGACCAAGTTAAGGCAAAAAGCAAGTCTCTTGACTCTGGCCAGTACTCAGAACCCTCGGTGAGCCTTCTCTGGGCCTGCCTAGGGCACAGACCACAGAGTTCAGGGTGGGCGGTGATCTGTGTGGCAGGGGCGGGGGGTGGGTTAAGGGTAGGAGGTTAGGCCTGAGAAGCAACATCACTCTGGAGACTTCATTTGAAATCCTGATTCCACCAAAGGGCTGAGTTGAATCTTATGGATGTTGGGGAATCGGAAAAGGAAGACATGGGGGTTGGTGGCGGGGGATGTGCTGAGGGTCAAATGTGTGTTGATGGTGCCAGGCTCCAAGAGGGAAACAAAGTGGAATCAGATGGTGTAGCACTGGGGAAATAGGAGGTCGAGCTTGGAGAGAGTGTGCTTGAATCTCTGGAGGGTCTCTGACAGGCAGTATAGACACTTGCAAGCAAGATTCTTGAGTGCTCTTGAGTGCTCTAGAATCCCATGAGGGCTCTAGAATCTGCAAGAGTGTTTTGCAGCCTGTGGATGGGAAGGGGCCAACTGGTAGAGTGGAGGCTGATGGACTGGCACTTAAGGGTGTGGGAAGACAAGTATGGAACCACACTAGTGACTGAGGACAAATCTGTTCATTTGGGTGAACATTTGAGACAGTTATGTCTACTGCAGTATATCCAGCCCTCCTCTGGCTCCAAGGGTCCCAATCTGGGGCCCTCCCAAGGCTGCAGTTGTTTGTGGGAGCCCCCTCCCTACCCAGGGTTGCGAGCTTCAAGAGGGCAGACCTCAAGCCTGCTTCACTGCTAGACCCCAAGCCTAGCCCAGCCGCTGGCAGTACAGGGCATGTAGGGAAAGTTGATAGAACTAATGAAGAAATTAATTCTAAAACACAAATAATTCACACTATGTGCAGGTACTGTTTTAACCTTTTTAAAAAATTTTTCTAATATTTTTTATACAGCAAATTCTTATTAATTATCTATTTTATACATATTAGTGTATATATGTCAGTCCCAATCTCCCAGTTTGTCCCACCACCACCCATGCCCCGCTTTCCTCCCTCGGTGTCCATACATTTGTTCTCTATTTTTTAACGTTTATTGACTCATCGAATGAATGAATGAATGAATACATGACAGCGTTGCTTAAATGTGTTGCAGTCACTAGAAATTAGTTGCAATTTTTTGTTTGTTTGTTTGCGGTACGCGGGCCTCTCACTGTTGTGGCCTCTCCCGTTGCGGAGCACAGGCTCCAGACGCGCAGGCTCAGAGGCCATGGCTCTCGGGCCCAGTCGCTCCGCGCATGTGGGATCTTCCTGGACTGGGGCACGAACCCGTGTCCCCTGCATCGGCAGGCGGACTCTCAGCCACTGCGCCACCAGGGAAGCCCCAGTTGCAATTTTTAAGAATTAATAGTTACATTCCTGATAGAAAGTAACCCTTCATGCACATTGAAGAATAATTAGAAAACATAGAAATATACAAAGACAATTATATCCCTCAGTCTCACGCTCCTAGCCTTTTGTGTTTTTCCTTCAAAGCATTTTTCTGTGCATATCTATCTTTTTTTTACAAACTTTTGAATCGTTCTGTATAAACAATTTTGTGTCCTGCTTTTTATTTTTTTTAATTAATTTATTTATTTGTGGCTGTATTGGGTCTTCGTTTCTGTGCGAGGGCTTTCTCTAGTTGCGGCAAGTAGGGGCCACTCTTCATCGCGGTGCGCGGGCCTCTCACTCTCGCGGCCTCTCTTGTTGCGGAGCACAGGCTCCAGATGCGCAGGCTCAGTAATTGTGGCTCACGGGCCTAGTTGCTCCACAGCATGTGGGATCTTCCCAGACCAGGGCTCGAACCCGTGTCCCCTGCCTTGGCAGGCAGATTCTCAACCACTGCGCCACCAGGGAAGCCCTGTGTCCTGCTTTTATTCTCTAACTTGTAGCACAAGGTATTTCCCCACATCATTAAATATCCTTTGAAAACATGATTTTATGGGTACATAATGTTCCATCAAATGGATGCAACATAATTTATTTAAACAATCTCTTATTTTGGAACTTCTAAATTGTTTCTAATTTTTTGTTCTCTAAAAAGTATTGGAGTGAGCATTTTCATGGCTAAACCTTTGTTTGCATCTCTGCTCATTTTTTTAGTATCAGTTGATGGAAGTGAAATTACTGGATCAGTGGGTATGGAGGGTTTTGAGGCTCCTCATAGATATTGCCAACTTTCTTTCCATAAAGGCCACCCCAACGTGTACCTCCCCCACTCATGCCTCTTCCTGACTTTTGGGGGCCGGGGGATGGGGGGAGCTTTAGGGCTTATCTTACAGACTCATAAGAGGATGTAAACCCTTAGGCAGACATATTTGTTGCAGATAGATTGGCCTTCTAATTCTGATGGCGGTGTTAAATTTTCAGCAGGTTCTTGTTGCCCTCAGACTCACCTCTTAGCTTTAAGAAGCCCTTGATATGTCCCTCAGTCCCCAGCAGGAAACAAGTAAGACCTTCTTGGCTTCCAAGGAAACACTGAATCTCTGCTTTCACTCCTCAAATGGGCTGTGTGTCCAGAGGAGGGACACATCCAGCCAGTATTAGTGACATGGAGTCATTGCAGAAGCCTGTTTCAACCTTCCTGCTGGCTGCCCACTCAGAAACTCTGCCCCCAGACCCTCTCTCTCTCCTTGCTCACAGGGCCATCTGTGCCATTGGGGATGATCTTACTATTGCTCCAAAGGAGAAATGAGGAGGAATCTCCTGGAGTGGCCGAGCATGGGCTCTAGGGCCAGACCACCTGGATTCAGGTCCCACCTCTGCCACTTTAGAGCTGTGTGACCTTAGGAAAGTTACTTACCCCTCTGTGCCTTAACCTCCACATCTGAGTAATGAGCTTCTGCCTCATGGGCTCCTTTAGAGAACTCAGTGAGTTAGCACTTAGTGCAATGCCTGCTACAGAGTAATACCTGCTACTCACTGATACCTGCCAATTATATGTAAATGTCTTATATATACTGATACTTTTTCATCAAATAAGAATAAGGCTTAATGTCCCACACTCTTTTGTTCAGTGGCTACCTCTCAGTGGCGCTCACTTCCAGTGTGCCACGGGAGCCCTGCACCTGCCCCACACCTCAGTCCAGGCCTCCTGTGAGCAGTCCTTTCGGCAGACAGCATCCATTTTAACAGGAATACAGAAGCCCATCCACAGCGTCCAGGGTGCATCCTGTTGGTAAAATGTTTAGAATACCAGATCTGAGTTTGTGGGTCCAGAATAGCAGCACTCCAAACTTCCAGGCCAGTGCCTTCACCCCATCTCCCTGACACTCCCCCAGCTTTGTCACAAACGTCTCTGCAGAGCAGGATGAGTGAGAACTCAGTCCAGGGGCGCTGCTTTGTCTTCTGTAGTAGGCATTTGCACATTTTAAAAAAGGAACTTGAGCTTCCCTGGTGGCGCAGTGGTTGACAATCTGCCTGCCGATGCAGGGGACATGGGTTCGAGCCCTGGTCCAGGAGGATCCCGCATGCCGCGGAGCTGCTGGGCCTATGAGCCATGGCCACTGAGCCTGCGCGTCTGGAGCCTGTGCTCCGCGACGGGAGAGGCCACAACAGTGAGAGGCCCGCGTACCGCAAAAAAAAAGGAACTTGATTTTGAGGCCATATTGAATCTGGGTTCACTCTTGCCCTTTGCTTCTGTTCTCTAATATCTGTGGAATGCTTGACGGGCCATGGGCGGATATTTCATGAATTACTTATTCATCTTTTTACAAGTGCAGCAGTGAAGTTGACCTTCCTGATGCTGACTGGTGGAAACACAGTTGCTAACATAAGAAAGTCCAGTTTTCCAGTAGCACTAATCAGTGCAATCACTAGCATAGCTAGAAGTTAACAAAATGATCAGGTTACAACAGTATCCCCCTGAATCCCGCAATCCTCTCAACACCACCCTCACAAGCACCTGCTCACTGCTAGAGCTGTGATGACTGCACTAGGAATCCTTTGGAGTGAAACCCACCCAGACGGGCTTCCCTGGTGGTGCAGTGGTTGAGACTCCGCCTGCCGATGCAGGGGACACGGGTTCGTGCCCTGGTCCAGGAAGATCCCACATGCCGCAGAGCGGCTGGGCCCGTGAGCCATGGCCGCTGAGCCTGCGTGTCCGGAGCCTGTGCTCCGCAACGGGAGAGGCCACAACAGTGAGAGGCCCGCGTACCACACACACAAAAAAAACCCACCCAGACACCCCATGAAGTCAGGTGCAACTTTTCCCAGCTTTGTTGAGATATAATTTCCATATAATATTGTTTAAGGTGTACACTGTGATGATTTTGATATATGTATATATTGCCAAATGCTTACCACAATAAGGTTAGTTAACACATCCTTCACTCCACATAATTATTATTTTGTTTTGTTGTTGTCATGGTGAGAGCAGGAAAGCTCTACTCTCATCAACTGTACTGTATACTTTCAGGTATACGGTACAGTACTGTTAACTCCAGTCACCGTGCTGTGCATTAGACCCTTGGAACTTATTTATCAGATGCAACTTTGGGAGCCAAGGGCCAGCATGCTGACACCCTGAGATGTTTCCATTATAACTGCCTGCCTGGCCTTAGTGGTGAGTGCTATGAGAAGGTGAGAGTTTTCTAGATAATACAAGTTGCACTTTCACCACTTATAAGTGCCAGGCCTGACAAGAAGCACCCCGTGAGAGGACAGGGAACAAATCTCCCGCTGTGCCCCCAAAGGAAGTGTAGTCACCACAGCTACAGAACCGCACACCCAGACAGACCCACAAAAAGACACAATTTTGACCAGATGGATACGGGGGCTGGTTTTCCCACCACCCTGCAGAATGTGTTCTGTTTCTTTACAAAGCGCAACACATCAGAACGGACATTCTGGAAGCTAATCCACAGAGGAAAGTATTTTTTAAAGATTATCTCTTAAATATCAATTTTGTACCTGTGAGACTTGAAATAAGTCACAGTTCAGGGGTTTAAAGATGAAATTAACAACACGAGTCCTGGATGTTGTGAGTGGTCCCTGGTCAGTGAGAGGCTGCTTTAGGGAATGGAAGGGCCGTTTGGTGAGAGGTGCTGGCTCAAGACCCAGACATAGTGAAGGTGGGATTTGCAGGGGCAGGTCAGGGCCAAAGGCAGCACCATGTGCCAGGCCTTGTGGGGACAAGGAGGACCCCAGAGTCGGGCAGGGGGCACACACGAGCTCGGCCTCCGGCTGCCAGGGTTCGCTGTGCCCACCTCAGCCCACTTGTCAGCATTGAGTCCAGAGCTGTCCAAGGCTCAGCTGGGTCTTGTCTATCAAGACTCGCACCCTCAGCAGTGAGCACAGGGCTCCCACCTCACAGAGACTCCATACCTGGTTCTTGAGTGAGTGAGTGAATGAATGAATAGATGAATCCATATTTTCACATTTCACAAAATTCCAGCGTTAGGTGAAAGGGGAGCATTTTATATTATAACTTGGGAAACTGCATTAATCAAAATTGTATGATCAGTTTGACAACATATGGGAAAAGCAAAAAGTGGGGTAGGAAGCTATTCATGAGACAATCCCCATTTTATACGCACATATATAGATATACTCTCATTTAAGGCAAGCGTGTGATCTGTGATATGCACCATGTACTAAGCAGAGGACGGGGACTATTAACATATGGTGAACTTCCTTGTAGCCTCTTTGCTTGGCCTATATTATGCATACATACTTGTTAAAAATATATAATACGCCAAGAACAAAGGTATGGGAGGAAATTCACCCACATCTGGATGGTGGGATTATGGATGATTTAATTTTTATTCTTGATAGATTCCAGTGATTTCTAAATTTCATACAATAGGCACATCAACAAACCTTTTAAATGAACAAAACACCCGTCACTCAGACTTGGGGAAGGCTAGGACAGAGGGTCCTGGGGGGAGGGAGACACCAGCACCAGGTGCGTTGGGCAAAGCTCTGAAGGACTCTCACCCGCTGAGTGTGGGGCAGGGTGGAGCTTGGTCTGACCACTGTGGGTTCTGAGCACCTGCCACCCACCGAGCCAAGCACGGCCCAGCGTGGATGGCAGACATGGATGGCCTGTCCTGGAAGGGAAGAAGTGTGCTCACTGCTGAACCACTTCTAATCCTTCCTCAGGCAATGGGGACTTCAGTCCAAGTACCTCTCACTTGTACAGTCCCTTAAAGTTTGTCAAAGACTCTCTCATCTGCTTTTTTGTTCCCACCTCACAACAGCCGGGACAGCAATGGACTATCACCGCTTTACTGACGCAGACACTGGAGCTCTGGGAAGATTCACAAGAGAGAGCTGAGCCCCAGGGTGCTCTGGGTGCCTGTTTTCCAGGCTTGTACACATCCCACTGCTCTGCACTGCCTCTGTCCTGGCCGGCCTCTCCAGCTAAGCACAGCAGGCTGGAGGAAAGATGGGGTGAGGAGAAGCTGGCTTGATCTAGAAGGCTCACAAGGACTTACCCTCTGTGGCAGAGAGAAGGCAAGTGCCTTGGTGGTCCTGCCAACCCTGCAGGCTCGCAACAGCCATGATCTCCTACCTGGCAGGGCATGTGCATTGCCCCTGGGTAGAGACAGTGGGCCACAGGAAAACGTCTTCAGAGCCATGCAGCTGGTGGAACCTTGTCTCCACCAGGCTCTGTGCAGATTCCTCCACCTGCTGCTCTGACTCTGCTGTCCCCGCTTCTCCATGCCACTCTGGGCCCAGGGAGGTGACCTCTATGGACTCCTTCCCCCAACCCCCTCATCCACTGGATTGGAGATCAGTTCACAGTGGAAGACAGCAGCAAGAGCCTGGAGCATCGGAGGAAAGAGTGTGGGGTGTCCCCTCGCCCCCAGCAGGCCGGGGCATGGCAGGCTCTGGGCTCCTCTAGCTGCACATAACTCCTGTGGGCTGCCCCCACCCCAGACTCTAGCCTCAGGCAGTCTGTCCCCTCCCTGGCCATGTATGGAGTCCTTGTCATGTGGCAGCCCTGTGCCCACCACTAAGGGCACAGGGGAGTATAACAGCTTCCTGAGCTGCTAGTCCCTGGGTGCTTCCCATCCTTTGTGGGCTCTCTCAACCCTGCTCATGCCTCTGTAAATAGCTCTGCATTAGACTCCGTCAGATGTCCCCTTGGCTGTGCACTTTTCTCCTCCTGGAATCCAGACTTATTCAGGCTCCAGCTGATTCACCTCTGCTGCTGTGTCCAAGGTGTCTAGTCAGGCCTCTGGGATCGCTCCCTGGCCCCGGTTTCCAATCTTCCAATAGGGAAGTAATAGCCCATATGCTTTGCTTGTTGATTAAAAAATAAAGCTCATAAGAAGTACGGTTCTTTTGAAGAGGTTTACAAAGTCTAGTGTCTGCAGGGTATTTAGAGATTGGTGGTCAGTGTTCTCAGGAATTTCCTGAGCATCTCTGATGAAGAGTAGTTCTTTTCCAAGCTGTCACCTGTCTTTTCCAAGATGTGGTGGTGAATCAAGAAGAAATGCAAGGGACTTCCCTGGTGGCGCAGTGGTTAAGAATCCGCCTGCCAGTGCAGGGGACATGGGTTCGAGCCCTGGTCCGGGAAGATGCCACATGCCGTGGAGCAACTAAGCCCGTGCGCCACAGCTACTGAAGCCCGCGCGCCTAGAGCTCGTGCTCCACAACAAAGAGAAGCCACCGCAATGAGAAGACTGCGCACCGCAACAAAGAGTAACCCCCCGCCCACCGCAACTAGAGGAAGCCTGCACGCAGCAACAAAGACCCAACACAGCCAAAAATAAATAAATAAATAAATTTTAAAAGAAGAAGAAGAAATGCAAGGATAACTCTGAGTGGCCTAAACAGTGACTACAGAAGCTGCAAGTTTCTGGACTTAACTCAGGCCTATCGGATGCTCAGTCCAAGCAGAAGAATGCTTCCTTTACACTAAATTCTAAGACTAGAGTTCCGGTTTCTGGTCCACAGTCAATTAGAAATCGTAATTTAGGAAGATAGGGGACTGCCAGAGACAACTACATGGGCAAGGATGGAAACTGGAAGAACCCAAAAATCTCTAAGAAATAGGCCGCAGACCAGAGGAAGCTCCACGATCTGAGGCCATTAGTGGAGGGCAAACACCCCTCTACACCTCTGGCGCCCCAAGGGCTGCATTACCTCCCGCTCAGCATCTGAGGTTCACAGCAGCAACCCTGAGCCATTATGGAAAGGTTAATGGTGTTCCGCATTCTCCAAGTAAGAAAGAAAGGAAATGTGCACCACATCTTAGAAATATTTCCATCTGAAAATGTTACATGAAAGTAATTTATGGCTCTTTCTGGAAAACTCAGCTGTCTTGATCTCATTCCCTGTGGGTTCCAGATGGGCGAGGTTTTGCCGTTACTGGAATTATCTATGCTTGCAGGCAGTCAGCATTTATTGAGTGCCTGCTGAATGCTGAACTCTCCACTGGAAGACAGGGACAGGGGACTCTATAGAGGAAAAGGCTGAGCCACATCTTCAGGGTCTCAAGGCAGAGTGTCTTCCCTGGGGAGGGGCTGCAAGATCTCCACCTTCTCCTGCCTTCCTGAGCCACCTTGCCCAGCTGCCCCCGCCTCGCCTGGTGCCTGCTGTCTCGTGGCTCTACCTGCACCAGCAGGCAAGGCCAACTGGACCACCTTAGCCAGGAGCCCCTCGCCAGCTGGGCACCCCAGTCTGTGCCCCTCTCCGGGGTCTGTTTTTATTATAAATATTTCATTGTTTAGGAGTTTGGGTTTTAGCTGATATACAGCATTTGGCAGGGTTCCTCTCTAGCATTTGGTAATAATTCCATACCAAATGCTAGGGAAAAACCCTCCCAAATGGAACAGTTTCAAGCCAAGGCACTTTAAAAACCGGAGCCTGAGGAAGTCGCTGCATCTGAGCATCCCTGGCTCCCGGGCCAGCAGAGGAGAGAAACTCGCCGGGGATGCGGGGCTGCCTTCAGGCTCCCCCACCGCACACAACACTGGCTCTCCGGTCGCTGATGAGCTGGGACTGAAGCTACCCCAGGGGAGGCAAAGTAGGTTGTACAAACCATAGGTGCTCTCTAAACATTGCTGGGTTGAGTTCTATGACATAAAATTAAAACAGGCCCATTCATTTTTCCAAAATGTGATTTCTGTGGCTTGCTCTGCCCCCCACCTTTGTCGGCTCCATATTTCCTTTAGAAGAAATGAGTTTCCTGACGCCCCAGCACTGGACTGCCTGGGTTCATATTCCGGTGGCTCTATGACCCTCACTAGCAAGGGAGTGGCCCTGTGTAAGTCAGGGGTGATAACGTCTCCCTCATAGGCTTGCAATTGAGGATGGGATGTGTGGCCCACATGGACTGCTGGCGCCTAGTATGTGCTCAATAAACATTCACTCTCAGCCTGACAGCGCTTGCTGAGTGCCAGGGGCTTTACATGACCATCTTCCCTCATGGGTGCTTGACAGAAAATGGGAGGCTTCCTACCTGGATCCTCATGGATCTCTTCCCCCAGAGGTGAGTGGCAAGTGCTCCCAGGGCCTCTGTGGTGTGTCCCTGCCCCTTTCCACTCCCCTTCCTCCAGCTCAAAGGTGTGGGCATGTCCTGCTGGACCACCATCAGGGATGGAGCGGAGCCTTCCCTGATGGTTTTCCACCCCACCTTCTCCTCCCGGTATTGGCTCTCTGATGTGAGTCCCAACTCCCAGGACTGGGAGGGAAGCTGCCACAGGTACCATGGTCCAGTGAGGTAAGAGCAGCCATCTGGCAATGCTCCACACCCCTAAGGAACACCTTCATGTCTCTTTTGCCCTGAACTAGTTTTTCTTTCCTCTGTCTCTCTCTTTTTATTTTTTGTTATTTTGGCTGTGATGTATCCTACTATGGATTTTTTTTTTTTTTTTTATCTTGCTTGGGACTCTTTGTGACTCTTGATTCTGAGGATTTGTGTCTTTCATCCCTGCTGCAAAGTTCTTATCCATTACCTCTCCAGAAACTGCCTCTTTCCCCTACTCTCTATCTTATGCTTCTGGAAGCATGTACACTTGGGAGACACCAGACCTCCTAATCGAGATATTAGGATTGGACCTTTACTCTATCTTCCAGGTCCCCCACTTCTCCTCTTGCTCAGATCTTTGTCTTCTGTGCTGCCTTCTGTGTAATCTCTCCAGTTCCATCTTCTGCCTGACTAATTTTTTTGACCTGCCTCAGTGGACATCTGCTTCTCACAGCCAGTTCTTCTCTGACTAGAAGGCAATCGTTCACCTTGGCAGAGCACCTGAATGTGGGATTTGGCAAAGCATCACTCCTGGACCCTCCAGCTCAGAGCCCCTCCTAATGTGGTTCTTTGTGCCAACCTCCTTGCTCAGTGGCATCCCCACATGTTACTCCTCTCCATCCTGTGCTTCCAGAGGTATTACATCTTCTGGAGAGATCAGATCTCCTGATAGAGGTCTCTGTGCTCCTCTGTAGCACCCGTGACCATAGCTCTTCTGCCTGTGGATCTCTCCCTCAGGAGGCTGGCAAACTGCCTGAGGCCATGGATGAAAAAAAGTATGTTGATGCAGTGGTTGTATCACCTCCAGGGTCAACAGACCCAGTTTTGAAGCCCAGCTCTGCCATTTTACCAGCTACATGACCTCAGGCAACATATTAAGGAGTCTATGCCTTAGCTTCCTCTTCTGCTGAAAACAATATGAGAATGGAAAATGAGCCTTCCTCACAAGTTTGCTGTGAAGATTAATGCTTCCTTCATGGAAGGGCTTTCTCCATGCACTGCTGATACTCACTAAGCCCATCTAAAATATCATCTATTAATAACAATGATATTTGAAGCCCATTCATATAGAGATGCCATTGCATCTCTTTATCTCTCTGAGTTTGTGCGCAGAACATTCCACTTGCAGTTTTATTCTCACTGGAGATACTAAGATGATGTAACACTCTGCCTCCCACCCCTCCCCCACTTTTGGGGCAGGTGATGAGAAATCAAAAAGAGACTTAGAGCTGGATGGAGGCAGCTGTGGTGAGGGACGTGGCAGGAATCCTGGAGGAGGAAAACTGAGAACCACTATCCATCAAGTCATTAACCAAAGAGTTATGTCTCCCACCTGGCTTAACTGAGCCACCACAGGTCTTCCAGTCTTCCCCATCTGCCCCCTGCCGTGCTAGCCACGGCCTGGAGCCCTTTTAGGACCCCCAACTACAGCTCTGAGAGCCCTGAGTGTGTCCAACTCCCAAGGGCTAATGGCTCTCGCCCTCCCATCTCCAATCTGCATCCTGCATCAGGGAACTCAGGACATCATGCAGGTCTGGAGGCTTGGAAGCCAAGAGCTACATCATTCCTCAAAACATGGCCTCCCTAGGTGGTACCTGCCCATCCCAAAGGAACAGGAGAGCAAGAAGACTCCCTTCTCCCAGAGGGACATTCTTGCCCCTGTCACTGTTCCTCCACATTCCAGCATCTCAGAAATGTGAATTCAGAGGCAAGTTATGGAGCTTAAGTTACTGCTGCCACTTGATTGGAATAACTGTTACGTAAAAGCCAACACAGATGAATCGCCTGTAGGGAGTTGTCTGACTGCATGAGTTTTTACACATCTTTCAGCTAAATCAAAGATCCAAATGCTAAATCTCACACTCAGGAACATCAAGTGGATTTGTGACAGTCCCCAGAGGACTCGGTGTCCATAAACCAATGAATGAATTACACTGGTCCTGGTATGTAGTTTCTCATCTGTGACTGATACAATATTGATAATATTCTTTATTTCACTTAACTCCTTCAGAGCCATGCTGAAACACAACAGGCTTGGATTATGTCTACACTCTGATGCAAATAATGATCAAGTGCAGGGACTAAAGCAGACCCATTGATTGTTGATTGATATGTGGACCAGAGGGGGGTTAAAACAAGTACTTGCTGCTGTTTTGGGTAGTGTTCGTATTATATTTTTCATTTTGGAACTACTTGTGTTAGAATTTCGTGAACACTGCTAGTGGGTTGTAACCTACTATAATCAGCAAGCTGCTGAATGAGGCCACGGTGGGAAATTGTTGGTCCTGGTGGGTGTAACACCTTGGAGATCACCAAGTTAGCCAAATCTATTCAGGGCAGCACCGTTTTTCTTTTCTGTGAGGGGAACTTTGAGGCTCAGGGATGGGGCCGGTCGGGGGAGGTGTGTG
Source organism: Phocoena sinus (assembly GCF_008692025.1). Lineage (NCBI taxonomy): Eukaryota > Metazoa > Chordata > Mammalia > Artiodactyla > Phocoenidae > Phocoena > Phocoena sinus. The sequence continues at coordinate 20,068,673 of NC_045781.1, forward strand.
TGATTGGGAACAGGTTGTTCAAAGATGCCTTGTGGAGGAAAGATGTTCACACAAGACTGTGAAGTGACCCCGTCTGGTCAAGTGTGAGGATAATGACACGATGCTGATCACAGATGTGTTCTCCTGGCCAGGCGCCCGGGTCAGGTCTTCCCATGCAAGAACTCATTTATCGCTCAGAGTTCTATGGACCAGTTTCTATGATTATAGGAACCCCACTTTACAGATAAGAACACTGAAGCAGATAGGACTTAAGTAACTTTTTTCTCCAAGGTCACAGCAGATTGAGGAATTTGAACTCAGAGTAGTCTGACTCCAAAACGCTGTGCCAGCTCTTCCCAAAATACAGGGTATGTGGTTGGGAGCACACCAGGGGTCCGGATATTAACACATAGGGCATGAAAACCTGAATTTACCAAGGGAAAATTATGATCTTTCTGAGTCTCTTTTTATCCTTCCGACCAACTTAAGGAGAGCATTTCTGTCTGGTGCAAGCAAAGCACTGGGTGCTGAGGGCTCTGGGCTGACAGGCCAGCAGACCCCCAGCCAAACAGCACCTCGCCAGTTCAGGGTGCCTGAGATTTGACAGGCACAATATGTTTCCGCCATCCTGAAAAGTCACAGCCTATATGAGCTAGAAGAGCCCTCAGGGCTTTCCAAGCTGTGTTCCCAGGAGCTTTAGGGGTTCCTTGGAGAAAATACAAGGCAACTGCTCTTTGGGGGGAAGGAAGAGGTAGTGGAAAGTGCATTCTGAGCCACTCTGTTTTATGTTATTTGTGGGGAAAGAACTCGTCGAACAAAAAACTTATTATTTGAACGTATTTCCATCTACCCCAATTCCTCAATTCATTTGGGGAGACTGAGGCCCCAAGAGCAGCCATTAGTCTATTCTTAGTGAGTTTGTCAACAGTGAGACCTAGAACCAGGTCTCTGGGTTCCAAGTCCAGAGCTACTCAACAAACACAATATGTGAAGGCAGAGTGACTCCCATGGCTATGAACATCACCGTCCAGCTCCTGGACCAGCCCCATGTTTAAAAGATTTTCTGTAGCCCTTTCCTTTTCCTGACAGAGTGGGAAGCGTTATAGCCATTCAGGCAACCCCAGGAGGATGAATTCAAAAATAAAATGGTGGTGGAAGAAAAGGCCTGGCCAACATTCCACAAACCCAGGCCTGCATCGCTCTTCTCCTGGGCTTTTCACCAAGCCTCACCCAGCTTGGCAAGGGGAAATGGCCATTGAAGAACCTGAGCTATGGCCACCTGGCTAATGAAACCAGATGACACATCCAGATGTGGTTTCCCTGCCTGCCATCCACTCCCGCTTTATCCAGTGGGTTCTGTCAGGATAGGCCAGGTTAGGCTATGGTAACAAATGACCCTTGATCTCAAAGACTTAGAACAATACATGTTTGCTTCTCGTGCTAATTACATGTCAGTCAGGTCAGCAAGGGCTCTTCTCTGTGTTATCCTTACTCTGCAATCCAGGCTGAGGAAGCTGCTACTTTCTGGAACACCAGGTCACCCTGGCAGGGAGGAGAGCTCTGGAGAGCCACACACTGCTAATTAAATACTTCCACTAGGAAACAACAATGCCACTCTGCTCATTTTCTTTGGCCAAAGCAAGTCATGTGGCCATTCCTCACTTCGGGGGAGTGAGAAGTACAGTCATACTGTGTGTCTGGAAGGAGGAAAAGCAGATATGCAAATGTAAGCTCTGAGGGCTACCAAAGACTGCCCTTCGAGTCGTTAAATATTCTGTTTCACTCTCCTCTCACATACTACACTTTCCATCCTCAGGTTGGTAAGGTCCCTCTTACTCCGGAAATATAACTAAAAGGCAAGGGCCTTGACCACCCCTGCCTCTCCAACATGTGCCCAGAATACAGAGGTCACCAGGAGCTGGACAACCACAGTAAACCCTCCCATTCAGAAAGGAGAGGAAAGAGAGTCCCCAGCAGATACTTGTCTAGAGCTATTCCCAAACCTGGAAACTTTTTACTCTGATTAGGGTCTGATTTTGCTCCATGACAGTAACTCCCCAACCCCAGCTATGTCATCTAGATGGTTCTTCTTTGGCCTTATCTGAAGTGTGTCTTGGGGAATACAGCCTCCTTAAGACTGAACCATTTGTCCAGCCACTTTCCACCACAAAGGGTGGGAGCCTAAGTGTAACTTTAAGTCTCCGACAGTCAGAGTCCTTTTAGTAGTCCAGGCTGACAATTCTTTTCGTAATATAACTCACTCAAAATGTAGTAGTCTCTTATCTACTTGCTTCTGGTAAACTCCATGTGCCAGTAACACTATCCATAGTTCTTTATGAGATAAAGTCCCCAAACCACTACATGTCTTTGTTCCTGTGTCCTCACATCTCTCTCTCTCCTATTTTTCGTTGTATTTTTAGTTTTTTATATTGAAATAATCTCACACTCACAGAAGAGTTGCAAAACTAGTACAGAGGGTTCCTGTGTACCCTCCACTCAGCTTCCTAATGTTAACGTCTTGTACAGTCACAGTAAAATTATCCAAACTGAGCAAACTAGAACCATACGTTGCATTTAGTCATTATGTTTCCTTAGTCTCTTCCCTTGTCTTTCATGACCTTGACACTTTGAAGAGTACTGGTAAATTATATTTTAGACATTCCTCAATTTGGGTTTGTTTGCTGTTTCTCCTGATTTTATTATGATTATGTACTTATGGCAAGAATGTGACAGAAACAATGTGCCCTTCTTGATACATCATATCTGAGGTTGCATGATGTCAATATGTCTTTTTTCCCCAGTGACATTAATCTTTATCACTTTGTATAGATGGTGTCTACCAGGATTCTCCACTAGTAAGCTGAGATCATGCAAATATTCTGTATCTGCTCAAACTTCTGCCCATTAATTTTAGCATCCATCATTGGATCTTGCCTGCAACAATTATTGCTGTGTTGTTCTAACATGACTTTTAACTTCCCTCATTCCTTCTATGTTTCAAAGAAGAATTGGGATTCTTCTGTAAGGAAGAGATGTACTCCCCATCCCATTTATGTGTTTATTCAATAGTCTATTTATACCAAATATAGACCCATAGATATGTATTTTATTGGGCTATAACTCAATACCATTACCAGCTATTTATTTTTTGCTCAAATTTTTCCAATTTGGCTATTGGGAGCTCTTTCAGCTTGGCTCATGTGCCCTTTCAACATGCCCCATTCTTTCCTAAGCAATTTCCTTCTGGCACTAGAAGATGCTTCAGGCTCATCTTGCATTGTCCCTGCCCCTACCTTAAAATCAATCACTTCTAAAGAAGTTGTGGTTCCTTTTATTGAAGAATGGTACTTAAAAACCAAGTTTGGGACATTGTGTGTACCCATTGTTGCTATGGTGTCATTGCTTCTCAGCAAACAGAACTTGGAAATACTTGATGTATACTTCCTCACACATACACACATATTTGTATTATGTGTGTATCTATCTATCTGTATGTATAGATATGTGTGAGTGCATGTGTGTGTGTGTATGTATATATATCCTTTGATTCTGATCTTCTAGTCTTTCCCCTTTCTTTTTCCAGCAGTAAGATATCTGGCTCTCATTATCTAAAATATAGGCAAGATATCTATATATCTAAATATAGAACTTATTTGTTCAACTCTTCTATACACAGAAAGTAGTTCCAGAATTGCTACACATATTACCACAAGAAAAAAAAATTGCTAATTAAAATATAGCATTTGTATACAGTTCCTTTTGTCTTTATCTTTACACTATCCAGCAAAATATTGAATATTTTACAAAGTAACTTAGGTTAGTTTTTTCTTCCTTTTTCACTCCCTTCAGTGTGCTTATGTCATCCATTTGTAATACAGTTAGATTCATTAGCTGTAATTTGTATTCCATTTTTAAATTTCCCTCATATCCTGTTTCATCCTCCAAGCCCTACTCATGACCCCACCATATTGTTTTGCCTTTTCCAAAGTGTCATGTAAATGCTATCACACACTATGGGATTTTTGGATTCTGGCTTATGCATTTAAGAGTCACCCATGCTTTGTATTTTTGGTAATTTGTTCTTTTTTCTTGCTGAGTAGTGTTCCATTGCATGGAAGTATGGCAGTTTTCTATTCACCATTTGAAAATTATCGGTGTTGTTTCCACTTCGGGCTATTATAGGTAAAGCTACTATAAAAAAAATGTGTAACGGTTTTCATGTGAACATAAGTTTTCATTTACACAGGAACTGGGCTGCTGGTTATGGTTGACTTTACAGGAAGCTTCCAAACTGGTTTCCACATTGGTTGTAACATTTGGCAGTCCCATGAGCAATGTATTAGAGTTTTCCTCTGCATCCATGTCAGCACTTGATATTCTCAGGCTTTTTTATCTTAGCCATTCCAGCAGGAGGGTAGTGATATCTCATTGTACTTCAAATTTGCATTTTCCTAATGACTAATGATATTGGGAATCTTTACCTATGCTTAATTGCCTTCCATATAACTTCCTTGGTGAAGTATCTATTTAGATATTTTGCTCATTTAAAAAATTGGATTATTTAATTGTCTTACAATTGAAATTTAAAAGTTATTTATATATGCTGGATATGACGCTTTATCACAAATGTGCTTTTTAGATACTTCTCCCAGCCTTTGTTTTGTGTTTTCATTCTCTTAAAGGTATCTTTTCCAGAGCAACAGTTTTTAATTTGATAAAGTCCAATTTATCTTTTCTTTTTCTTCTATGGATTATACTTTCAGTGTCATATCTAAACTCTTTGCCTATTTCAAGATCGCAAATACATCCTCCTATGTTTTCCTATAAGAGTTTTATGGTTTCACATTTTACATTTCCTAAAAGATTATCCTTTGTCCATTGGATTTTCTTTGTGACTTTGTCAAAGCCATTTTTGTAAATCTATTTCTGGACTCTCTACTCTATCCTACTGATCCATGTGACTATTATTTTACCAATACCATGTTGTTTTGATTATGGTAGCATTATATTAAGTCTCAAAATCAGATAGTATGGGGCTTCCCTGGTGGTGCAGTGGTTGAAAGACCACCTGCCGAGGCAGGGGACACGGGTTCGTGCCCTGGTCCAGGAGGATCCCACATGCCTCGGAGCAGCTGGGCCCGTGAGCCATGGCCGCTGAGCCTGCGCATCTGGAGCCTGCGCTCCGCAATGGGAGAGGCCACAACAGTGAGAGGCCCACGTACCGCAAAAAAAAAAACTCAGGTAGTATGAGTTCCAACTTTGTTCTTTTCCAAATTATTTTGGCTTTTCTAATTCCTTTGACTTTCTATATAAATTTTATTTTATTATTATTATTATTTTTGCAGTACGTGGACCTCTCACTGTTGTGGCCTCTCCCATTGTGGAGCACAGGCTCCAGATGTGCAGGCTCAGTGGCCATGGCCCACGGGCCCAGCCGCTCTGCAGCATGTGGGATCTTCCCGGACCAGGGCACGAACCCGTGTCCTCTGCATCAGCAGGTGGACTCTCAACCACTGTGCCACCAGGGAAGCCCTCTATATAAATTTTAGAAGCAGCTTGTCAATATCTACAAAAAAGCCTGCTGGAATTTTGAATAGGATTATAGTTAATCTCTAGGTCAATTTGGGGAGAATTAAAATCTTAACAACATTGAATCTTCCAATCAAAGATCATGGATATTTTCCATTTATTTAGGTCATTGTTGATTTCCTTAGTGCCTTATAATTTTTAACATACAGATCCTATACAGATTTTGTTTGATTTATACCTAAGTATTTCATTTTTTGTACTATGGTAAATGTCCTGTTTTGTAAATTTTGAATTCCAATTCTACATTGCTAATATATATAAATACAGTTGCTTTTTGCATATTGACCTTGTATCCTGCAACCTTGCTAAAACCACTTATTTGTGCCATAAGCTTATTTGTAAATTCTCTGAGGTTTTCTACATAGATAAGTGCATTATACAAGTAGAATTTTTTCTCCCTCTTTAATCTGTATGTTTTTATACATTTTTCATGTCTTATTGCACTGGATAGGACTTCTATTATGAGGTTGCATAGGAGTAGTGAGAAATGACATCCTTGCCTTGTTCCTAACCTTAGAGAGGAAGCATTCAGTATGATATTAGCCATAGGAATTTTGTAGATGAGGTTAAGAAGGTACCCTTATTTGAGATATAATTTTGTCATGATAGCATGTGGCTTGCTCCCCCATGAAACTGGTAAATGTTATAAAAGACAAAACCAAGCATTTTAATTCTCTGGAAATGATCCATACTGTATATCGCAAATGAAGAAACATTTACTCATGAAAATCTACTAAAACCCAGTAAGAACAGCAAGAGTCTGTGGTATTTGAACAAGACTCTCCCTCCCTTCACCCTTTCAGCTCAGCAACATGGAAACACAACTCCAGACTGGTGCAGCCAAGAACCCAGGTCTTCCTCTCCTTTCCAGAGAGAATCAGGGAAAGAGACAGCTGGGAGAACTCCCTGGTGTCAGAACAAATCTCAAACATTCACCAAAGTTGCTCAAACATGATTGGATCACCCTGTGGGGTAATTTATGCTAAAGGGAATTTTCTTTTTTTTAATAACAGAGAATTCAGCTGGCAAGTAGTGGAGATTAAGAGCTGATATGGTCAGGGAAACAGACAGAGTGAGCCCTGCCAAAGCCATTGTCAGTGTGACCATAATCATATTCAAGGCTGTGTCCCCTAATGAGCAGCATCAGAAGCTTGAGACTGTAGGTGGTGAGAAGGAATTGATGTCACCAAATAACCCAGCCAGTCACTAAACAAATAAACAAGAAAATAACAATAACACCCCCAGAAGGGTGAGAGATCAGCACCCAGAGTTACTACAATATAATATCTAAAATGTCCAGTTTACAAAAAAACTACAATATTTAATAAAACAGAAAAGTATCACTCATACATTGGGACAAAAAGCAAGCAACAGAAACTGCCTGTGAGAGCAACAAGATGTCTAATTTATCAGAAAACGACTTCAAAGTAGCTATTATAAATATATTCATCAAACTAAAGGAAACCATGACTTAACAAAGTAAAAGAAGGTATGATGACAATGTCACATCAAGCTGAGACTATCAATAAAGAAATAGAAATTATATAAAAAGAACCAAAATGAGAACTCTGGAGTTGAAAAGTACAATAAATGAGATGAAAAATTTTACTAGAGGGGCTCATCAGTAGATTTGAACTGGCAGAAAAAAAGAATTAACAAAATTTAAGATATTTCAATGACGATTATAAAATCTAAAGAACAGAGGAAAAAGAATAAACAGAACCTCAGAGAAATGTGGGACACCACTAAGCACACAAAATACACATAAGAGGACTACCATAAGAAGAGGACAAGAAAGGAGTAGAAAAATATTCAAAGAAATTATACTGAAAATTTTTCAAATTTAAGAAAATTAATTTATGTATTCAGAAGGTTCAATGACTCCAAATAGGTTAAACACAAATACTGACACACAGACACATCATGCTAAAAATGCTGAAAGCCAAATACAAGAAGAAAATCTTGAAAGCAGCAAGAGAAAAATGACTCATCACTTTCAGGGAAACCCCAATAAGATTAAAAGTTGACCTCACAACAGAAACAGTCGAGACCAGAAGGCAGTGTGATATAATATTCAAAATGCTCAAAGAAAAAACTGTCAACCAAGAATCCTATATCTAGCAATGTTATCTTTCAAAAATAAAGGTAAAATAAAGACATTCCCAGATAAATAAAAACTGAAAGAATTTTCTGGTAGTAGACCCACTTTACAACAAATACTAGTGGAAGTTCTTTAGGCTGAAAGCAGGTGACCCTAGACAGTAATCCACAAGAAAAAAAAAAAAAAAGAGTTCTAGTAAAGGCAATAATATAAAAGACAGTATAAGCACATACTTTTATCTTCTCTTAAGCGATTTAAAAAATAACTGTATAAAACAATATGCACATAATATATTGTTGAGCCTATAGCATACAGAAAGGTAATATATTTATACAAAGGAGATGAATGAGGGTAAAAATGTGCTGGGCCAAGGAAATGACTCCAGGTGGTAACTCAACTTCAACAAATAGGGAGAATAAAAATGATAAATAAGAAGGTTAGTATAACAAAAGTTGTAAGTATGTACTTGTTCTCCTCTTTTCTCTCAACTATTTTTAAAAACATAAAATTATATAAATAATAATTGTAACTGTGTATTATTGTTGGGCATGTAATATTTTATAGATATATATAACTATAACACCACAAAAAATGGAGGAAATAAACAGAACTATATAGTAGTAATGTTTCTAAATCTCACTGGAATTAAGTTAGTATAAATATGAAACTGATTCTGATAAGTTAAGATGTATAAGGTAAGCCACTAAGGAAATAACTCAAGGAAACAGAGTAAAAAAAAAATACAAAAAACTCATCAAAGAATTTAAAATTCTATATTAAAAATATTTGCATTTAAATGCAAAAGAAAGAAGTAAAAGGGGGAACAGAAGAACAAAATATACAGAAGATGCATAGAAAACAGATAGATGGCAGTTGTACATCCAACTATATAAATAATAACATCAACATTAAATCTGTATAGACAAAACAAGCCAATCAAAAGTTAGAGATTTCCAGGTTGGAAAAAGAAACATAATCCAGCTATATGCTGTCTACTTAGACACATTTTAGATTCAAAGATAAAAACAGATTCTAAGGAAAAGGATGGGAAAAAAGATATAGCATGCATACAGCAACCACAAGGAAGCTGGAATTATGATATATTAGTATCAGACAAATAGATCTTTACACATGTTACTAGAGATAAAGAAGAATATTTTATAATGATAAAAGAATGAATCCATCAGGAAGATATAAGAGTTATAAACATATATGCAGCTAATAACAGAGCACCAAAATACGTGAAGCAAAAATTGGCAGAGATAGAGTAATACAATTGACAATTGAACAATAATAGTTGGAAACTTCAATACTCACCTTCAGTAATGGCTAGAACAACTAGGCAGTTCAAAAGAAAACTGAATACTTGAATAACACTATAAACCAGCTAGACCTAACAGGCATCTATAGAACATTCTATCCAACAACTTGAGAATATATGTTCTTCTCAAATGCACATAGAATATTATCCAGGGTAGGTCATATGCCAAGCCATAAAAAAAACCTTAATAAATTTGAAAGGATTAAGTAAGACATAGTATGTTCTCTAATCTTGTGGAATAAAATTATAAATCAGTAACCAAAGAAAATCTGGGAAACTCGCAAATATGTGGAAATTAAACAATACACTCCCATGTAAGCTGTGAGTCAAAAAAGAAAACAAAAGATAAATTATAAAATACTTTGAGATGAAGGAAAATGAAGATACAACATACCCAAACTTATGGGATTCAATTAAAGCAGTTCTTAGAGGGAAATTTATATTTATTTATATTTCTATCCTACAAAGAAGAAAGCTCTCAAATCAATAACCTTATCTTCTACCTTAAAGCACTGGGGTGGGGGGGCAAACTAAACCTTAAAAAAAGGCAGGAAACAATAAAATTTAGAGTGGAAATCACTGAAATAGAGAATAGAAAAACAAGAGAGAAAATCGCTGACACTGAAACCCAGTTTTTTGGAAAGATCAACAAAATTAACAAATCTTTAGCTATATTGATAATTTTAAAAGATAGAAGACTCCAATTATTAGAATCAGAAATGAAAGAGGGGCACTACTACCAACCTTTCAGAAATAAAAATAATTAAGAAATATGAATAATTGTATGTCAATAAAGTAGATAATTTAGATGAAATAGACAATTCCTATGAAGACACAATCTACAAAAATTGATTCAAGAATACATAGAGGGGCTTCCCTGGTGGCGCAGTGGTTGAGAGTCCGCCTGCCGATGCAGGGAAGACAGGTTCGTGCCCTGGTCCAGGAAGATCCCACATGCCGCGGAGCGGCTGGGCCCGTGAGCCATGGCCACTGAGTCTGCGCTTCTGGAGCCTGTGTTCTGCAACGGGAGAGGCCACACAGTGAGAGGCCTGCGTACCGCAAAAAAAAAAATAAATAAATAAATAGACAATTTGAATAGACTTGCAGTAAATAGAGATTGAAGGGTTTTTAAACAAACTACTCACAAAGAAAAGCTCAGACCCAGATGGTTTCACTGCTGAACTCTACCAAACATTTAAAGAAGAATTAATACCTGTTATTCAAGTATTACCTCTTCACTTGGAAGAGTTTATCACAAATTCTTCCCAAAAGTAGAATAGGAAAGAACACTTTCAAACTCATTTAATAAGACCAGCATTATCCTGATATCAAAACAAGACAAAGACATGATGAGGAAAGAAAGCTACTGATCTCTTATAAGTATGGATGCAAAAATCCTCAACAAAATACTAGCAAACCAAATTCAACAACATATAAAAAGAAATATACACAACGACCAAATGTGATCTATCCCTGGAATACAAGGTTAGTTTTACATCCTAACATCAATTTATGTAATACCCTATATCACTAGACTAAAAAGAGAAATCCACATGATCATCTCACTTGACGCAGAAAACAAATTTGACAAAATCTAACACACTGCATGAAAAAAAACTCAGCAAACTAGAAATAGAAGGGAACTTCCTCAACCTGATAAAGGACAGCTATATAAAACCCACAGTTAACATCATACACAATGGTGAAAAGCTGATACTTTCCACCTAGAATCAGGGACAAACCATGGGTGGATAGTCACTCTCACCACTTTTGTTTATTCTTACATTAGAAGTTCTATCCAAGGCAATCAGTCAAGAAAAAGAAATAAAAGACATCCATGTTGCAAAGTAAGAAGTAAAACTATCTCTAGTTACAGAGGATGATTTTGTATATAGAAAATTCTAATAAATCTGCTAAAGTACTATTAGAACTAATAAACAGTTCAGCAAGTTTGCAGAATACAATATCAATATACAAAAATTAATTGCATTTCTAAATACTTGCAATGAACAATCACAAAGAGAAATTAAGCAAACCATTTTATAGTGTCATCAAAAAGAATAAAATGCTTAGGAATAAATTTAACCAAAGAATTGCAAAACTTATATTCTGAAAACTACAAAGCATTGTTGAAAGGAATTTTTTTAAAGATATAAATAAATGGGAAACATCCCATTTTGAAGAACTGAAAGACTAAATATTAAGATGGAAATGCCTCTCAAACTGATTTATAGATTCAAAAAGATCCTTATTAAAACATCAGTGGGCTTCTTCATAGAAATTGACAAAATGATTCCTAAATTTTATATGGAATAGCAAAGGACCTAGAATAACCAAATCAATCTTAAAAAAGAACAAAGTTGGAGGACTCACAATTCTCAATTTCAAAATTTACTACAAAGCAAATGTAGTCAAGACATTGTGGCATAAGGATAGACATATAGGTCAGTAGAATGGAACTGAGAGTCTAGAAATAAACCCATGTTTCTATAGTCAATTCATTTTTGACATAGGTGCCAAGACCATTCAGTCTGGAAAGAATAGTCTTTCCAACAAATGGTGCTAGGATAACTGGTTATTCACATACAAAGGAATAAAATTGGACCCTTACCTCATATCAAATACAAAGATTAACTTGAAATGAATCAAAGACCTAAATTTAAGAGATAAAACTCATAAGAAAACAGAGGAGTAAATCTCCATGACCTTGAATCTGGCAATGGATTCTTAGATATGACACCAAAAACACAAGCAACAAAAGAGATAATCATTAAAATGGACTTCCTAAAAATTAAATCTTTTGTGCCTCAAAGCATAATATTAAGAAGGTGAAAAGACACCCCACGGAGTGGGAAAAAGTATTTGCAAACCATATATTTGATAAGGAATATTTATCTAACATTTATAAAGAACCCTTACAATATAATAGTAAAAAGACAATCAAATTTTAAAATGGGCAAAGAATATGAATAGACATTTCTCCAAAGAATATATACAAATGGCCAATAAGCACATGAAAAGATGCTCAACATCAGGGAAATGCAAATCAAAACCACAAAGAAATACAAGTTCACACCTGCTAGGATGATCAAAAAATCAAATAAGAACAAATGTTGGTACAGCCACTGTGGAAAACAGTATGGAGTTGTCTCAAAAAATTAAAAATGGAACTACCATATGATCCAACAATTTCAGTTCAGGGAATATATCTGAAGGAAAGAAAAACACTATGTCAAAGAGATAGCTGCACCCCCAGGTTCACAGCAGCATTATTTACAGTAGCCAAGATATGAAAACAACCTAAATGTTCATCTATGGATGAATGGATAAAAAAAGTTGTAATAAATAGAAAATCTATCTATCTATCTACCATCTATCTCTCTCCCTAAAAATGAAGGAAATCCTGCATTTGCGATAATGTGGATGGACCTTGAAGACATTATGCTAACTGAACTAAGTTAAAAAAAGACAAATATCAATGCTATATGATCTCACTCATATGTGGAATCTTGAAAAAAAAAGTAAAGAAAAAAGAAAACACCAAACTCATAGAGAGATTTGTTACCAAAGGTGGGAGTGTTGGGGGGAAGGGGGAATTGGATGAAAATAGTCCAAAGGTACACACTTCCAGTTATAAGATAAATAAGTACTAGGGATGTAATGTACAATGTGATGACTGTAGTTAACACTTCTGAATAGTATATATGAAAGTTATGAGTTATGAATTCTCATCACAAGAAATTTTTTTTCTTTTTCTCTCTCTTTTTATTTGTCTTTATATGAAATGGTGGATGTTAACTAAATTTACTGTGGTAATCATTTCACAATATGTGTAGTCAAATCATTATGCTGTACACCTCAAATTTTATACCGTGCTTTATGTCAATTATATTTCATTAAAACTGGGGGAAAAAAGAAAAAGTGTTGATGAGGATGTGGAGAAGTCAGAATCTTCATACACTACTGGTGAGACTATAAACTGGTACAGTCACTTTGGAAAACAATCTGGCAGTTCCTCAAATGGTTAAACATCAAGTTACCACATGACCTAGGAATTCTACTCCTAGGTATATACTCAAGAGAAATGAAATCAGTGGTTTCATGATATGTATTTTTAAATCATTTTATTTTTAACTAGCTTTGTATTGTTTCTTATATAGGTATATTGTACATAGCATATTGTGAGTTTCTTGCACATAGTATATTGTAGAGAGTATATTTGGTTTTTATCCACCTGTAAGTCTCTGTCTTTTGATTGATGCATTTAGACGTAAATGTTTAGTGTGATTAGTAACATGTTTGAATAAGAATATATCAGCACTATTTTATTGGTTTTTTTCTATTCATTTAATCTGTTTTTGTTTCTTTTTTCTTTTTGTCTCCCATCATTTGAATGAATTGAATATATTTATGATTCCACTTTATCTCTACTATTGACTGATTACCTATGATGACTCTCTAATTACTTTACTAATGGTTGCTACAGGGTTTACAATATACATCTTTACATCTTTATTTAATCACAGTCTACTTCCAAGTAGTGTAAAGAGTTTACAACAATGTATCTCCAGTTCCTCTTTCTCATCCTATGTACTATTTTTTATATGCAGCTTTGTTTTTCTTTAAGCACTTTAAAGATGATGTCACTTCATTGTCTTCTGGCTTGCATGGTTTCTGACAAGTATATTTGTTCCTCTGTGTGTAATATGTTTTTCCCTCTCTGATTGCCTTCAGGATTTTCTCTTTGTCTTTTGTTCTCTGCCTACAGAACATGTCTACATGTTTGTTTTGTTTTGATTTTGTTTCTTCAGGGTAGGTGTTATTTATCTTGCTCTGTGTTTGCTGAGTCTCTTGGATCTGTAGTTTGGTAACTGTCATTAATTTCAGAAAATTTTTGGCTATTATTTCTTCAAATATTTTTTCCGCCCTAGTCTTTCCATCTTCTTCTGAGATTCCAATAATGGATATGTTATACTATTTAATATTGTCCCACAGTTCTTGGATGCTCTATTTTCATCTCACCTTGCATGCTGTACATCTTTTCCTTCAGTGCCTTTAACATATTAATCATCATAATTTTAAATCATCAGCCAGGTGATTTCAACATCTGTGTATGGTTCTGTTGATTGATTTGTCTCTTGGAAGTGTGTTGATTTTTCTTGGATTTTCACATGTCTCATAATTTTTGTTGAAAACTGGACATCTTGTGTAGGACAGTACATTCTGAGGTAAATAGATTTTGTGCTTGGAAGTGGGCATATCTTTCCTTTTGTTAGGCCTTTAATGTGTGGTTTATGCTAATCTTGTTAGGAATTAGGCCCAGTTTGTGGTTTGTTATTGCTATGGTTACTCTTAGTGCACCAGAGGCTTCAAATTTCTCTAGTTATAGCTAGAACAGTTAGCTCTGGTTCAGGCTCCAGTACATTTTCCTGTTCCTTCTCCAGGGCTCAATGGCTTTATCTTTTTCTTTTATCCCAGGTGCAATGGATTTTCTTCAGGACTCTAAGTGCATCAGTTTTTGATGGCCTTCCTCCTGCAAATTAAGGTTTTTGTTCCAAAGGAGAGATCGAACAGCACAGATGGAGTTTTGTTCCCCTAGATTCTCCCCAGTCTTCCCAGTGAGTGTCTGGTGGAATTTGTGGAGAAAAATCTGGCAAGAAGGTACACACATGCTCCTGTATCTGTGACCTCCACAGACGTCACATTGTCCCACCAGCCTACATTCAGCCTCCACCAATTTGTCTACTACTCTAGATGAATTCTTCTTGCCCATATCTGGTGGCTTCTGCCCTAGATGAGCAAATGTCATAGCCCTCCTCTCCCTAGTAGCTCCTGTCTCTCTCCAGATTTTGGGTTATTCATCCTCAGCTCTCTGATGGGCTCAAGAGAGGATTGAACTTGTGGATTGTTCATCTCTTAATATAAGGGAGGGAGGGATACTTTCTCCAGCTATCTCTATCTGTCCTTATGTTTTATAATATAATACCTTGAACCTAACAAGCTTTGGGGAGAAGGTCTTATATTAATTTTCTTTTCCCTCAAATCTTGTCTACCTGAACACCCTCAACTGAGAAATTTTTACTCCAAAACATTTTAATCTATTCAGAGGTTTTAGTGATGGTGTGACACCTATACTCGTGATTTTATATTTCTTTGAAGCTGAGTTTTAATAAGGCTTTGTCACTGAAGTATTTCTCAATTTTATCTTTTACTGTTAGGGGTTGAGAAGGAGTTGTATCTTCCAACCCTGCAATTCTCTGATGTATTCCCTTCCATTCCTGCTTGCAAACAAGACAATTATTTTTAAATTAATTTTTTTCTGGTACTACCTTGCTAAACTCAGCCTTTAGTAATTAATACACACCGCGAACATTCTGTCCTCCAAACTCTCCCCAAGAGCTGTAAGTTCATATTCTATCTCCTAAATTACTTCAAGTGATAGTTTTCCAAACATTTTACCATTTAATCACGTCATTCACCATCTTTCCAGCCTCTGATAATCATTTCCTCGCTGCAAATCAAGGCCACATATCTCAGGTTTGGGTTTTAGTAGGACCTCATTTCTGTTACTGATTTCCACATCACTCAGGATAGCCTAGGTTATGCTGCATCAACAAACAGCCCCCAAATATTTATGGTTTCTTATAACCAATATTTATGTCCCTTTCTATGTCTATCGTGGGTTGGCTGACTGCTATGGGCTGAATGTTTGTGTTCTTTCAAAATTCATATGTTGATGCCTTAATCCCAACTCTGATAGTATTTGAGAGGTAGTTGGGTTTGAATGAGGTCATGCACATGGAGCCCCATTATAGGATTCGTTCCCATGTAAGGGGATGAAGAGACCTAACTCTCTCTTTCTATGCCATGTAAAGAAGGCAAGAAGGGGACTCTTACCAGAACTTGTCCATGCAGGCACCCCGATCTTGTACTTAGCCTCCAAAACTGTGAGAAATGAATGTGTGTTATTTAAGTCACTCAGTCTATGGTATCCTTGTTACAGCAACCCAAGCTGACTAGGACACTGGCTGAAGGCTCTGCTCCACATCTTTGCACTCTGGGTCCCAGGCTGCAGGAGCAATGCACTGCCTAGAACTCCTAAAGTTTCTACCCTGAAGTAACGTGAGTTGCTTCCTCTCCTATTTTACTAGCTAGGGCAAATCACATGGCATGTCTGATTTCAAGGAAGCAAGTAAATGTAACCTACAACTGCCCATAAGAGAGAGAGCCAAAAACATTTGGAGGACAGGCAGGACCTCCGGGCCTCATAACAGGACTCATGTTTACCTCTTGCCCACTCGCAATTCAAGTGTTTAGGATTTTATTCTACTCTTGCTTGCAAGAGTGGGTTTGGTCCAGATCAGACCAGTCAGAACACTGAATCTTCCTGACCATAGGGACTGGCTCAGAAATGGGCCCATGAACCAACCACCTTGATCAATGAGACTCAATTCAAGGCCTCCTTTGGAATGTCGCTAAGATAGTCTCTTTCTGATGGACCTGGAAGTGTGAGATGTGTGCCTGGAACTGTCAGAGGCTACACGTGCAGAGAACCTTGCCTGAAGACATCACAAATGAAAAGCAGAGATGGAGGGAGAGGTGGAATGGAAGAGAGTGAAGGAGAATGAGAGAGAGAGAGAGAGATAAGAGAGCTGCAAGAAGAGTGAGAACAAGGGAGGGAGGAAAGCGAGGGGAGAGGCCCCTGGATCCAGCCCCTCCTGATCTACTCTTGGACTTTTCAGTTAAGAGAGCTAGTAAATCCTTTTTTGGCTTGAGTTTGTTGCTGTCACTGGCAACCACTAGAACCTTGATCAATATGTTGCCCTTCTAGCAGGTAGCTATTCAGATCCTGTCCCTGGAAGGCCCAATGCAAGCCAGGACTTACATCTCTTCAGGAGAGTATCTTTGGCAAGAGGGGGAAAGCAACCAACATTCACTGTGAAGCATGAGTTGGCCAAGGATACATGTGATAGATATGCAAGACCAACCTTAGACTATCAGGTTTAAAAGGCACCGAATCAATAGAAAGTCATTAAAAATCAATCCCGGGACAATGGATGCTCTGGTTTGCTTGCCCTCACTCACCACTTCCAGCCTCTAATGTTTGAATCATTTCCCATTGATATGCATTAGCATATGCCAATTTAAATTTATTGGAGCACTTCACATTTTTTAAGTGCTTAAATTTGGGAAAGATGAGCGTTATGGGCCAACATAGTATAGAATGATCAGAAATGCTAAGAATGTGTTGCACTTTTTGTCATTTACAAAAGGTTAAAGAGTTGGGCTTATGAAATTCAAAATGATTTAAAATCACAGAATTGCTTTAGTCCAGTGGCAGTGTTTGAATCTGGGAATTTGTAGGAAGCCTAGTTTACCTTTCAACTTACCCACAGTGACCCTCCACATTTCCAGAAACTCCACCTTGCCCGGCGGGGGGAGTCACCCATCAGATAAGTCAAAAAATGAATACTGTGCTCATTTTTTTTTTTTTTTTTTTTTTTTTTAAAGAACAGATTTATTTATTTATTTATTTTTGCTGTGTTCGGTCTTCGTTTCTGTGCAAGGGCTTTCTCCAGTGTGGCAAGCGGGGACCACTCTTCATCGCGGTGCGTGGGCCTCTCACTATCGCGGCCTCTCTTGTTGAGGAGCACAGGCTCCAGATGCACAGGCTCAGTAGTTGTGGCTCACGGGCCTAGTCGCTCCGCGGCATGTGGGATCCTCCCAGACCAGGGTTCGAACCCATGTCCCCTGCATTAGCAGGCAGACTCTCAACCACTGCGCCACCAGGGAAGCCCCCTGTGCTCATTTTTAATTTGTTATTTAATTTCTAAACAAGTTGGGCTTCAGATAAGCATGATATATAATGATTTTAAATATTTAGCAAAACTCATATTCTTGAAAGAATTCCACTGTCTCAAATTAAAACTCATTTAAGAATTTGAAGTAATTTTAATTGGTCTTCTCTCCAGGCTGGAAAAATCTTATTTCACTTTTAAAAACATTACTTCTTTGTTTTGCCCTGCTTGGTAAAGATGCATATGTAAAGTTACTGTAACCAGCGCTGTGATTTCAGGAATCGAATCTTAGCCTCATACAGTAAACACTGATAAATGGGCAGAATTTCAAACTGCTGCCACAAACAGGTGATCACTTTGTAGTGTTTCCTCATTACTCTAAAGCCGCAGCACCCCATCCACTTCTCCTGACGCTGAGTACTGGGAATATTAAAACCCAATTATACATGAAGAGGGAGCCGGTTCCCCCCTCGCAGGCACTGAGCGCAGCCCGTACCTTTGGAAGTCCGCCTCTCCTCAGCTGGTCATTCTATATCAACATTCCCGCCCCGAATTTTACTCAGGTGAACCTGTGATATTTAATTACAACAATAATCCTTTGTTTTAACATATTTAGCTTTGGTGCCAAGGTCCAAATTTGCTAATCTTGTCCTTAAAACTATGTTCACTGTAAAACAGATGAACATTTCGTAACTTTAAATCACTAGTTTAAAAAGCTCAAATTTTACAAGGGTGATCAAAAGTGAAACACACACGAAACGAGGATGCATAAATCCAGACGCGGAGATTTATCAAACACAAGGTGCTCGTCAATCCCATAGACTTCTTTCGCACCCGGAATTGGCCCCATTTCTGCCTCCACTCCAAATTCCCAGGGATGGCCCTCGGCCTGGCTCTGCCTGATATGTCCTCAGAGTCTCCCAGGTGGTCAGCCCTACGTTCTGTCCAGCTAGTTCAGCAGAGGAGCTTCTTCCTGCTGTACCCCACACCCTGTCAAGATGGCCCTTCACAAGCCCAGGATGTGGCCTATGCCAGCCCTGCCCTCCCTTCGCGCACAGGGGACGTGGCAATAAGTTGCCCTCCAGACCCCGTGGTTCTTGCTTAGAGAGTCGCCAGCTTCCCACCTCTCGAGTTGCCCACTGAGATGCGTGAAGCTGGTCAGAAAGGGGAAAAATGACTTTGATCCAGTGAGGCACTCATCAAGAAAATTCCACAAGAAATCAGTTGTTACCTGCAGATAACAACTGGTTTGTTAGCTAATAGCTGGAGGCAAAGCCAAGGCCAGTTATAGCTCCAGCTGTCCAGTCATTAACGGCAGTAAAGACTGATTTTGAGGAGGTTATTGCTGTGATAAAATATCCTCAAAAGATTATAACAGCGATAGTGTATGGGGAAAAAAAAGTCTTAGTGACTATAGTATGACTGAATGGCTGCTTTTGAAAAATTGGCCGCTCCCTGGCGGTTCATAACCGATTTTCCACCAGTCAAAAGCAAGTTGTGCTCTGTTAGGTTTATTGTACAAGGCAATAAAAATATTGGCCAGGTTAAATTGTCAGCGTGTTATGGCATTAACCATTCTTTTACTGTGTTTAATTTAAGCGTTACGATGATTCATTATGGAAGAACGTGTCCCATGCAAATGAACAGACATCCAGTGTCAAAAATATGCAGCATGGTTTTTTTTAAAGCAAAATTAATTTTTATTTGACGGCTTCTGTAGGCGGAAGGACATCTAAGATGTGGCAAAAAGTGTACATATACTTTTTTTAAATTGCTATGGCATTCTCAGAGATTGAGTCGTGACAGTGTGGTTTCCCCGAGCGTCTGCTTGGCCTTAAATAAAGTGTCCTTGCGGGCACATGGAGCTCAGCCGATGACTTCTGGAGGGTAGGGACGTGGCCTCGTGGTCCTCACCTCCAGGCCCAGTCCTACAACCTGCCCATGACCTTCGGCACATCTGGCTCCAATTGACTCTCAGAGCCACTATGATGGTTCCTGAATAAGTTGCATTGCAGGGCTGGGGTCTGACCTGTCTGGGCTGGTGGTGGCACTTCCAAGAAAGATGTGGCCTTCCAGGATGGGTCCTGTGACAGCCAAGGCAACAGATGACCAGGATCCTGCCTGTCCCTAAGGAGGACTCCCAGACCACCAAGTGATTGAGGCTTCACTCTGCCCAACAGGAGGTGTGGCTGCTCAAACAAACATGCTGGTCGGGGGTCATAACCGAAGTTCATCCCTGTACAAATCAAGGATGTAAGTGACAGAGGTCAGGGGTGACACCCACCAGGAGGGTAAATTTCACAATCTCTCCCTCCCTCAATCCCCACAGCACCCTATCTGTGCCCTTCTTGTGGCACATAGCAGATTCTACCTTGTATGGAGACGGATGTTGATGGATCTTGTCACCATTTCCCCCTCCCCCACCCTCCATGGTATAAGAATCATGATCTCCTTAGAAACAAAAGGATGGGCCTCACCTACCCCTGGAAGCCTAATTTCCCCAGGTTTGGGGAAGGGTGTGTCTGGTAGCCACATGTGCACCCTTCCTGAGAATGCAGGACTCCCCGCTCCTGCCATGTCCCTGTCACCGTGCCCAGCGGGTTTCTGGGTGCACCTGGAGCCTGTTTCGGTAGCCCTCCACCACCCTCAGCTGCCGGCGCTATTCTGGGCATGCGGGCTCCTCCTCTCCTGCTCCACCCCATCCACAAGGCAGCACCACCTCTTCCACAGGCGGCAGCCTGCTGCCAGACACCGTGCCACTGACGCACTGGCACCTTCTGGCTGCCCGAGGGCACACTCTGCACACACTTGGGGCCAACTTAGTTCTCAGAGCTGATCAGGGTGTCTGCCTCCAGGTTCTAGACTGAAATCAGAACAGCCTCTCCTGCCTCTCAGGAGGCCCCAGCACCTCTCCTTCAGGGATGCTGAGGGCAGGCTGGGAAGGCTTGTCCTCCCTCCACCTCAGGACCCAGTCCAGTGCAGCAATGACTGTTGAGTGGAAGAATAGTTGTCTCCTCAACTACCCCAGTAAAGACTCTGGTGGGCCCCACAGCTCCCCACATACCTTGGCCCCAACCATGGACACTACAGCCTGTGCCCACCAGGACCAGCCCTTTGAGTGACACAGAAAGGAGCTTTATAGGAATGTGCTGACGAGAAACCAGCGACAAGCCGGGATGGACAGCTTTTGCTGGAGAACTGAGGATGGAAAACCCTGGGGCCTCACTGGCCACACCCTGGGAATGTGCTCAGGTTGTGTTCAGAGACCCCTGTGAGCTCCACAGAGGAGGGGCCTGTATTCAGAGCACTGAGGGAACACCCCCAGGCCCTGGGAACACTCTCAGCATGCACACTCATGCACAGCACTCACACAGCTGCACACACACACACACACACATATGCACATACGTACTGTAGCCACCTTCTGAGTCAGCTCGGGCTGCTGTAACAGAATATCACACTGCAGAGATTAAACAGCAGACATTTATTTCTCACAGGTCTGGAGGCCGGGAAGGCTGAGACCAAGGTGCTGGCTGATTCAGTTCCTGGTAAGGACCCGCTTCCTGGCCTGCCATGTCCTCGCATAACAGAGGCAGGAAGGTCCCATGTCTCCTCCTCTTCTTGTAAGGGCACTGCATGGGACTCTACCGTCATGACCTCATCCAAACATAATAACTTCCCAAAAGCCTACCTTCTAATGCACTCACATTGTGGGTTAGGGCTTCAATGTAGGAATTTGGGGGGGACACATTCCTTGCATAATACCCCCACACAGATGCACACACACACGCACCCTCACATGTGTATACACATACTGTACCCACACACACGCATGCACACGTTCCCATGTGCACACATACTTACTATACCCACATACCCAGACTCACACCTGCACACAGATGTGCACACGTGCTCACATACTCACAGGCTTGTATCTATGATCACAATTACACCTACATGCACACCTTTCTCATATTCATTAGTTGAATCAGTGGTTTTTAATGAGTGCATATGGTAAGCCAGGCCCAGTGGTGAGCTGACCAAATCAGTGGAGGTTACGCTCTTGAAAAGCCCACAGTCTTGTCAAATAAACACATGACTGCTAATAACTGCTGGAGAGGGTGTGGAGAAGAAGGAACCCTCTTGTTGGTGGCAATGTAAATTGGTGCACCCACTGTGGAGAACAGTATGGGGGTTCCTCAAAAAATTAAAAATAGAGTTACCATGTGATCCTGCAATCCCACTCCTGGGCATATACCTGGAGAAAACCATAATTCATTCAATAACATACATGCACCCCAATTTTCATAGCAGCACTATTTACAATAGCCAAGACATGGAAACAGGAATGGAATGGATAAAGAATATGTGAGGTATACACACACACACACACACACACACACACACACACACACACACACACAATGGAATACTACTCAGCCATAAAAAAGAATGAAATAATGCCATTTGCAGCAACACAGATGGACCTAGAGATTATCATACTAAGTGAAGTAAGTCAGAAAGAGAAAGACAAATATCATATGCTATCACTTATATACGGAATCTAAAATATGACACAAATGAACCTATCTATGAAACAGAAACAGACTCACAGACTTAGAGAACAGACTTGTGGTTGCCAAGAGGGAGGTGGGTGCAGGGGAGGGAAAGATTGGGAGTTTGAGATTACCAGATGCAAACTATTATATATAGAATGGATAAACAACAAGGTCCTACTGTACAGCACAGGGAACTATATTCAGTATCCTGTGACAAACCATAATGGAAAAGAATATGAAAAAGAATATATATATATATAAAACTGAATAACTTCACTGTACACCTGAAACTAACACAACATTGTAAATTAACTATACTTCAATTTTAAAAAAGATTTTTTAAAAAAGCACGTGATTGCCAAACTAGGATCCTGGTGCCCTGAAGGCTGGCCTGAGAGCACGGCAGGTGAGGCAGGCGGGACCTGGTCTGGGGAGGGCTGCTGGAGGAGGGGCCTGGGAAGCTCAGTGTGCTGTCAGGCACAGGTCTCTAGGCTGAAGCGGGTGAGAAGGCCTCCAGGCCCTGTCCCCATCCTGAGGCCACCAAAGTCACTGAGAAGGTGCTGCCTGACAGCACCTCCAGGCCAGCATGTGGGGCAGCTTCCCTCTCTACCTCAGCTCTGTCTGCAGCACAGGCAGCCATCCTGGCGACAATCTACTAATGTGCAGAATGAAAGCAAAGGGGCTCCTTGACGCCCTGTGTCCTGGGGCCTCTCCCAGGGCCGCCACCAGCCTGAGATGCTGCGCTCTCCCCCGCCCTCCTCCCTTCCCCTGTCCCAGCCAGGCTCTGTCTCTGCAGCGCATACAGTGGGAGAGCTGCAGAAAGGGCTCCCAGGATCCCCAAGCTCCAGACTCCCAGAGCTGATAGTTGGAGGGGGGACGGACAAAATCAAATAGTCACCCAGGTGAAGGAAGGTAGGTGACCGCAGCTGCTGCTGACAGGGCAGCTGTAGGGGTGGAGGAGCAGCCCCCAGACGGAGTCCTGAGGGGAGCATGGGCATCACTAAGGAGGAGGTGACAGGGTTCCAGACACAGGTCCTCAAGCAGCCATAGAGAGGCCAGTGAGGCCACTGCGCAGCTTCGAGGAGAGTGTGTAAGAAATGGGGTGCGAGAGGCCAGAGGTCATGGCAGTCTTCACAGGAGCTGAGGAGGCGAGGTGAGGGCCATGGGAATCCACAGAGGGGCCCACTCTGGAGAGAATGCATGAGGGCCAGGGAAGCTGGAGATGCTGGGAAGGTGCAGGGGCTGGGGCGGGGTCCAGACCAGAGGGGATGGTGGGGACTGCACTGGGGTCCTTGTTGCTGTAGCTGGGAAGGAAAGGATGTCCCACCTGGGAGGAACCCTGGGACGGGATGGGATGGGTCTCCCGTGTGTGTGTGTCTCTGTGCATGCACACACACGCGTGTGCATCCACGCGTATGCCTCCATATGTGTGAGGGTATACATCCACATGTATGTGTCCCCCCACGTGTGTCTTCATTTGTGCCTTTGTCCACGTGGTGTGAGCACTGCCATGTGTACACACGCTTCGGGGGGTGACAGGCACTAGGAAGGGTTTTAGGGGAATATGCCAAAGCCAGACATCACAGGGTTGGCCTGGGGGGATCTTCCTTCACCCACTGCCCACCCAGACTGGGAGACCAGGATTCCCTAGGGAAGTCCTCCTACCTTGTAACTCCCAGGGACAGTTGCGTGCTCTCCACCCCAGTAGCCCAGAGATGGGCAGGTGAATGGCCAGTGTGTTTGTGGTAGGGACTTTAGGAAAACCTGAGGATCCCAGGGCCAGGTCCCCTTGTCTACACTTCACTGTAGCCATTCCAGCTCATGCTGTGACATAAATGAAGCAAACGCTTGTCCTGCTTGGCCTGCCCTTCTTCTCCAGTGCCTGGTGGGCAGGGACACTCTGGCCATCTCTCTCCACAATGGGGTCCAAGGGAGGGCAACCCATACACAGGTGAGTCCAGCTCCTCTGGCAGCCCCGGGGCAGGGGAGGGCCTTCTCCTAGTCAGGTGGCACCACAGGCCTGTTCTGGCCTCCACCAAGTCTAGCACCTGGCCTGGAAACACCTTCAGAGCACCTGCGGCTCCTGATTTCTGCTTTAATCCACCCGCATCCATCATTCTGTATCAAGGATTAATTTTTATCATTGTATTTTCTAAAACTGTATTGCAACACATTGTGTTATATCCTTATGCATTTTGCAAGTGTAATACAAAAAATGAATGAAATGATATATAATTCTTATTTATTTTTATTACTAGCCAACTCAATGTTGTACTGGGAAAAGCACAGCCCCAGACAAGTCAATATAATGTATTTCAGCACAGTGGTTTAGCACAGTTTACTTTAGGAATGTGTCACCCACAAACATAACTATTTTTCTGCTCAGAGAGAGAGGTGAGGGTTGGAGCTATGCTCTTAAATTAAAACCCATCCAATTTCAGACTTAACAAAGCACCATTTTCCCCAAATCTTTCAGCAGCAAGCCTGTGAGTATTTGTGGCATCTCGGCAAAATCCCACCCGGTCCCCATCCTACTTTGTTCTCAAAGCCTGCGTTTGACTAATTCTGTACTCCAATAATTGCTAAATCAAAAGAATTTATTATCCTTGAAACTTTAAATGGGAAGGAAATAAGGGGAGGAGGTTAGCACTGAACCTTACTAATGATAAAATTCAACCACGGTCAGCAACTTGCCAACCCATAATCCCAGTGCAGAAGAACCTGGGGATGGGGAAGGAGGGCCGCTCCAAACTAAGTCAGCCATGTTGCCCTTCCTTTTGGCAAAAAAGAGCTGATGCGGGCTCATTGCTGGGAAAGGGAAAAGACCGGCTCGGTTCTTTTCTGTTACCTGCTTAAATTAAGCCTAATTCCTCTTATTTTGCTGGAATTAATTTGTCTTAATTCTCTCTCCCCTTGTTAGATGCCTTTCGCCATATTCTGGGATTTTTTTCAAATCACCCTGACATAGAAAGAAAGAGGAGGAGAGGCAAAGGGGAGGGAAGAGGAAGAAGCAAGAAGCAGGAGGGCGTAAGATGACATAAATTAAACAATGTTGCTGTCAGAAATCAGAAACGCACATCTTTTGGTTTGGAGCGTGCTCTTGATGGTGATTCAGCCAGGGATCCCTGGCCGGAGCCAAGAGGTTCGAGCTGTTATCGCCAGAGGTGCTCACAGGGGAAGCTGACTGAAAAACAAAAACAAAAACAAAAACCCACTTTTATTTTCTTTTCTGTCCCCAAGTGGAATTCCGGTCACAAAGAACGTGGGGGGACAGGCGGGATGTGTGGCCTGCTGGGGACATCATCATCTTTCTGGCTGGCCCTCTCAGAGGCTCCCGTGGGGGGCCCAGGGCTACACAATAACAGATTCCACACGTGGTAGTGAGGGCCTGCTGAATGCAAGGGCAGGTAGGCCCCAGAAGAGGGTCACCACTGCAGACCCAGGGAGTGGTGACATGGTGCTGGCCACGGACAGCACACTCTCTGGAGACTTTAGGGGTCCACATTGTCCCTCCTGAACTGAGGCTACCCATGTAAAGTGTGTACCACCCATGCTTAGCCAGGCTCTCCACGCTCGGAGTGTCCTACACGCCCAGCCTCGCACTCCGCGTTTGACCGCACCCTCCCACTAAGCCACACCCTCTATAGTGAGCCACACCCCGGAAGTTGGGTCTGTCTTTCGCCCTTGACCAAGCCCTCCTGCTCAGCCCCTCCCCTCAAATCTCTGCCCCTGCTGCTCAGCCCTCCAGGGCTGCTTACGCAGCTAAACCCTTCCCTCCCCAACTTGGCCTCCTTTCCCCTCTCTGGTGCCTCCTGGTCCTCTCTCTGTTTCACTCTCTCCACTTCCACCCACCTGGACACCTCTTCAAACCTAAGAAAGATCGTGTGGGTGCCCACTGAACACCTTTCAAAGGTCTCCTCATGAAACGCCAGGTGGTCCCCTCCAGGGCACATGACTTGGCCCTGATACCTCGTCCCCTCATCTCAGCCATCTTCCACCTTTCCCCCTACCCTCTGTCCACTCTCTTGCAAGGACCTCTGCCCACTGTCACCTGCAGAGCCCTTCAGCTCCTCAGGGACAGCCCCTTACTTGGTCTCTAGAGGCTCTGCGTGCCCTCCTTCAGGACTTCATGCAGTGGTGACTGTCCTTTATTTCTGCGATTGATTGACTCACGTTTCCTCTTCCTTCCTGAGGCTGGAGTACAGGGATTATGTTATTACTCTTGGCTCACCATTTAATCCCAGAGAGTAGAGCAGAGCCTGACATAAAATTAAAATGTGTATTAGCAAAATTAAAATTGCAGAATAGAAAAATATTTACAAGATAGATAATTGACAAATGTCAGATATTGGGTTAATACCCTAATATATAAAGAGACCATACAAATGGATTTTTTTAAATAAAAGAGGACTCTGAGAGATGAACAGGCACATAAGGAGTTGAAGACATATGTGCAGCCCCAGCTCTTTGGAGGAAGCCCACGTGACCTTGAACTCCCTCTCGGTTAGCCACTTCACCACTCACTCTTCTGTGAGGGGCCACGCTCCAATCTTCGGTGCCCCCTTCTCCCAGGGCGCCTCCCTTGGGCCAGGACAGCTGGAAAGAGCTGAGTAATATCCGCTCCCTGACTTGCTTAGGAAAGCCTGGAAAAGAAAAGCAGCTCCCCGGGTGGGCACCGACGATGGGCCACTCTTTACCTAGGGGCTGCTTCTTACAGGCTCTGTGTGAGGGAAGTTGTTATAAACCAAATCTCGTGCACTTGAGGAGACATCCTTTAAAAATACCTCTGACAAAATCCTTTTCAAAAGCAAAACAGTATGTTTATAATGAGTCAGTTCTTCCTATTTTACAGAAAACTCGGGCATTTGTAGTTGAGATTACTAAATGGAGACCCCCCCAACCTTGTAAAGCACACGTTTCTACCTTGACGGGACCCCTGGCCTCAGCTTACTGTTCGCTCCTTATTTCCCCTTGCCTTGTTGTTAATCATACCGTGCCGTATGTGACCCGTGTTAAATGCTTTTGGAGCCAGATGGGTGTAGAGAAGTAAATAAGCACACGGGCATGCGCAGTGACCTCACGGTCTCTCCTGCCTCCACCACTAACCAGGCAGGTCCAGGTGCTGGGGATCCTCAGAAGGCCAAGGAGACACACGCAGAAAGCCAATGCTCAGGGGTCGGAAGGCATTGGACCATGGGGTCGTGTCAGGTGTGGCCTCGGAGAGATGGAGAAGGCCTTTGTTGGGTCCAGCAGACTTGGTGGAGGCAGAGTATGAGGTGGGGTAGGGGAAGCTCATTTCTGTCCAAGGCTTGGCCACTAGGATGTCCAGAAATGGGCCGTGGCCTGAGGTCCGGCTGACCAGGCCGGGGATTGGGAATTGTGAGCGGGTCTGGGGAAGAGCTGCTGGCTCCACTCTGAGGTGGCCACACACCAGGAAAGTCTGCTTAGGTGAAGAGGCCACCTGTCAGTCTGTCCATCTGTCTGACCATCTATAACCAAGCATGCTAAACTAAGCGACAGGGGCTGGAAGGGAACGATAATGTAGCCAAGTCACCATCAGAAGAAGCCGTGGGCACAGGGCCAAAGAATATTCTTGGATGGGACTTTTTTGTTTCCGGTGCCCTATCCGAAACCAGCTGCAATTCTTTTTTTAAGTACCATTCCAGCCGACCTTTTGAAATGAAGGATTTGCATTTCAACGCAAAATCTGCATATGGACTCCACGATGAGACTCAATTTTCTGTCCTTGGTTCTTCTCCTCAGACAAACCAGTTTTTTCGGGAAACTTGTAACTTTGCTCAGGATCAGACAGGGCCACAGGTATCCAGAGAGTGACAGCCCAGAGGCATTCACCCACAGTGACTGGGGAAAGGAAAAGCTCTGTCATCACCACCCATGAGAAAGACGACTCACAGAGAGGCCATTCCTGACCTACTGGGTCCGTTCAAGTGCCAAAGAAATGGTACATACAAGTGAACCGTAAAGAAGGGCTGTGGACAGGGTGACTAAACACAGACCCTGGGAATCAAGTGATCTCTGCTCTCATAGGGACAGTGATTGAAATAAATACTCATTAAAAGAAAAAAATGAAAGGAAGGATGAATGGATGGATGGACAGATGGATGCACAGCAATTGAATTTGTGACACAAAATAATATTTGAGTTTTGCAAGGATAATGTTAGAGAAGAGAAGGAAGAAGGAAGGGAAGAGGGGAAGGAGGGAGAGAGGGCAGAGGGAGGGAGGAAGATGTGGGTGTTATGTGACTCCCTGGCCAGTGTAACCGACAGTATCAGCCAGTGGATGGAGAAGCATTCCAGGGATACTGACTTGAAAGCAAGTCCACTTTCAGCACAGGAAGGAGAGAGTAAAGGAAGCGGCTCTGCCATTCAGATGCCATCAGCAGGAAGTCCAGACCTTGGACAACATGTCCTGGACCTGGCTGCAGGTGCTCAGAGTTAGACTTCTCTCTCGGAAAAAGAAAAGCATCTGACTGATGCATCCGACATGGTGGCCAGCTCCCTGGACTTGCTCTGGGTTAAAAATAAATCATCACCCAAGCAAGGCACACAAGGTAGGCGGGAAGGGACCCCATGTTTGTCCTGGGCTTGCTGAGAGCATGGGGGGACCTAGACTCCCGCTCTGTCAAAGGTGAATATTCTTTCCCAGGGAGCACAGTGCTTAAGGGCAGGAGCCTGGGAGCCAGGTGACTGGGGACCAGACCTCCTCTGCCACTTACTGCCTGGGAAACCTTGGAGTTTCAGCTTCCTAACCTGTGAACAGGAGTGTGGTGGTTAGTTTTGTCAACCAGCCTGGGCCACAAGACGCCCAGATATCTGGTTAAACATTGTGTCTGGGTGTATCTGGGAGGCTGTTTCTGGAAGAGGTTAGCATTTGAATGGGTAGACCAAGTAAAACAGATGGCCCTCCCGGAGGTGGATGGATGTCATCCCACCCATTGAGGGCCTGAAGAGAACAAAAAAGGTGGATGAAGGGAGAACGTAGTTCCCTAGAGGACCCTGACCAACACAAGGAGTTCATAAGATCACATCCAACCCTCAGGGAGGCAGCACAGCACCTGGCTCTGCGTCGGGCTCATCAATGGTAAGAATGCTGCCTGAAAACCAGGAGGAGCCAGAGGAGGAGGTGAGGCCCGCTCTGTAGGGGGAAGCCTGGCGATGAGCACATGGGCTCGGAAAGCCCTGGTGACCGGTCAAGGCCTGATTAACACTAGTTAAAAATTAGAGGAAGGCCCTTCCCACCCCATTCTCCTGAAACCTACCCTAAAATCCTATTTGCAGAAGACTTTTCTTTTCCTCTCAGAAAGAAGACAATTATGGAGCATAGAATTCCTTGGATAATTTAGTGATGGTTGTCCCTGCTCTCTTTGGCTCTTCCAAAAGAAGACGGGCTGTTCAGGAGGCCTTGCCTCCCACTCTCCTTTCCCCAGGGCCAGGGGCAGTCCATCCAGGACTGGGGTCTGTGGCCACACTTGGCTGCAAGGACAGAGGCTGTCGTGGGCAGGAGCCTTCAGGGGCTGCTCTCTCCCGCCCCAGTCTTAAGCGTGCATCACTGAGTCTCCACGCAGGTGGTGAGAGTGTAGACGGCGGGGGGGGCTGGGGGGGGCGGTGAACCCATGGGTGCGCATGGGAGATGTGGCAGGTCAAGTTTACACTACAAGAGCTAGTGTGGGGAAGAAGGAAGTATTTGGGGAAAAGCAGCCAGTCTTGAGGCATCTTTCAAAGACCCCTGAAGAGGTGAACCAGGGCTCCAGTCCCAACTCTGCACCAGCCTGCTGGGTGTCCCTGATGAATTCCTTAACCTCTCTGGGCCTCAGCGTTCTCACTTACCAATGAGGGGAGGGGAAGGTGACCTTTATGCCCGACCAGCTTCCAAACCCTCAAATTATTTCACTTTTCCTGAGAAGAAGTGCAGGGGCAGGAGTACCTTGCAGCTGCCTGGTCTGGGTTTTCCAGAAGAGGAGTCATTCCTCTTCCCACACAGACTCCCACTTAGGCCTCCAAACTTCCAGGGCCCAGCAGGGCTAATACCTTTCCTGTCATTCAATGGAGGTCTGGGAAAGTCCTGAGCAGGCAGGGGCTGGGAACTTTCTGAGCAGTGTGGAGATGGGAATGGCAGGCTTTGGACCTTGCTGGGGGGTGGGGCAGGGGGAGATGCCACAGGCACGGAGAAGGGGAGATGTGACACTCAGACAAGCGTTGTCCAGTCTGCAGCTCCCCAGGGGCAAAGTAAGACAACAGCTGTTAACAACAGCATCTTTGGGGTGCTCTTGCAGACCAATTCTTTCACTCACAGCTGAGGCAGGGAGGGGTGAGGGGACTTGTCCAAGATCAGTGGCTGAGATCCATTTCTAGCTCTGATCACAGCTTCTAGTTCTCCTATTAGGAAGTCTCTTCTTCCCACATTCCCAATCCTATGGTCTGGACCAGCCTGAACCCCATCCCCACCCCACTGTCTACCAGGTACCAGGATGGAGGCATGGGGCTCAGACCTGACCAGCCAACCTAGGCCATCACCCTGTGCACAGCGATTGGCTCAGCAACAGGCATGTGCCCTGAGTCTGGCCAGTGAGATGCCAGGATTGTTCTTGGCACAAGTGGGAAGCAGCTTTTCTGCTGAGGCCGCTGAGCTGGAGGATGTTAATTGTGTGGCATTTTCTTTGCTGCCCTAGGAAGAAGTCAGCAGGGAGGAAGGCAGAGCTGAAAGGTGGGGAGAGAAAGAATCCTGGAGGCATCTTTGATCCAACGATGTCTGAAGTTAAGTCTATGCTTCAGCTTTCCAGTGCCAGAACTCCAACATCCCCTTTTTAATTCATTCCACTTTACTTGGATTTCTGTCACTTACAACCAAGGGGTCTGGTGAACTGCATTGTCACACAGCCTGGAAGAACTACGTCTCCTTCTGACTCAGTGCAGGGCTCTCAGACCAGGGCAGGTGCAGAAGTGTCACAGGACAGCGCGAGGGAGGAGGGAGCAGACCCGCCCTGTCGACTTTTTATCTCCCCACGGCACGCACACACAGAGCGTTGCAGGGCAAACACAGGCCTCCCTCCCAAGGACTATACAGGTGTGCCAGCCATGGTGCCCCTGTTCCCTGCCCCACTGCAGGAAGGAGAGGAAAGGAGGCTTGCATGGGGAGGAAGTAGAGGATCGGGGGGATTCACCTTCCCAGAAAATGCATCAATCCAAAGCTGGGGTCCCTGGATGCTCCAAGTGAAGGGGGAGTCTTGCGTAGCTGGCACGGCAGAAACCACTCAGGTAAAAATGAGAGACAATGAAAAGCGTGGGGACGTGATTCTTCACTGTTGCTCTAGACCTTCAGGGCAGTTAGGCGAAGGAGAGTAGGGGCTGTTTGAGGAGCTGAGCCACTTCTGTCTCAGGACTGCGAGGGTCTCCCAAGGCAGGGAGCTGTCCAGGCGGTGTCCTGCCTCATCCCAGGGTACTCCCTCAGCAAGTCCCGATGCCCCTGTCTTGTCACATTCCCCAAACCACGGCAGAGAGACATGCTGGCTACGGTGGCTGTACCTTTCAGTGGGTGAAGAGAGAGATGATGGACGTCCCCAGAATGACAGAGCTCCCACTGACAGAGTGGGGCCCACAGCCTCGTCCCCAGGCTCTCGGTCCGGTGCTTCCACTCCCTGTGCTGCGCCTGCCCCTCTGCTGAAGGAGAGGCCTCTGGACATGCAAAGCTGGCATCCCTCCGAGAAACACTACGCACTGCTGGGAGCTGCCGGCTGGACCCCAGGAGGAAGGAAGCTTTCAGTGGACACTGAAGGACACTCATATTGGGACGTAGGGGGGCTGTGAAGAGAATAGACCTGGGGGTCTATAGGGTACGCCTTTTTCTGCCCCAAATCTCTCCTGTGTCCCTCCTCTTCCCCAGCAGGCCCACCCAGACTGCCCTCCCAAGAGCCTAAAGCATTGGCAATGTACACCGCCCCCCTCAGGCCCCCCACACCCACACACAATGCCTTTTTCTCTGGGGACTCTGGCCTGCAAATTGGCCATTGGCCCCAGGCCCCACCAGGCCAGAGTGACAGGCAAGAAACCAATTCCATCTCAGCTTAAGAATGACATGGGGCCCTTCCCTGAGACCTGCAGGGCCTGCAAATAAGTATGCCCTTGCCCCACAGTAAGGCTTCCCCTGCTCTGTACGGGCTGTGGCAGGGCTCCTAGGGAAATCTCGGGCAGCTGTTTGCAGTCTCTCTCCATGCATCCCTCCTGAGACACGCCACCCAGGCTGAAGCTGCAGGGAAAGCAATCACATTCTGTCGAGCTCCTGTCTGGAGGTGCCTGAGAAAGTGCCCTCCACTACGAAGTGGTCCACTGGCCTCAGCCCGATCCAGACATCACCTGATGAGCAGCCCCAGCCCAGTGAGGGCACCTGGGTGGGGGCTCCTGCCAGCCTGCTCTCATCCTCCAGGCCAGGCCAAGCCCCAGCCTGGGGCGCTGCAGCCATCCTCTGGCAGACAGAGGCTTCCAGGGGGGCCAGCCACCCACTATGTGGGCGAGAGGCGGCCTCGGGTCTAGAGCCATCTTTGGGTCCCTTCCAGAAGTATTGAGGTAGGCAGGTGACTGGCTTCTCCCCGCCACCTTGGAGCCTGGCAGTGTCCTTGGTCCTCTGACCTTCCATTTCTTCATCCCTTCTACCATTATGTATTCTCCCCCTGCGGTGTTCCAAGGACTATGCTGGGTGCTGGGGAATCAATGATGGGCAAAGCCAGGCCAAGTTGACACCTGCCGGTCACAGCCTCAGGTCAGACCGAAGTTTCCCAGCTCCCGCACAGCTGACGTTCAGGCCGGATGATTCTTGGCTGCGGGGGCTGTCTTGTGCACTGAAGGACACTCAGCAGCATCCCTGGCCTCCGCCCGCTAGATGCCAGTCGCACCCCCAGGCGACAATGAACATTGTCTCCGGACATTGTCACATGTCCCCTGGGGGGTCTAAAGAGGAAGACCAAGAAGAAGATGCCCCAGAGGGAAATCTTATGGGTGGGAGCAGAGAATGGAAGCTTCGGCTTCCATGGCGGTCATAAAAGCCTCTCCAAGGTGACCCTGCGAGGGGGCAGAAGCAGGACGAGGC